>NC_142461.1:94316666-94468181 GCF_049115385.1 Moschus berezovskii | reverse complement strand
GTTCTTTAGCATTAAAGGAGTAACTATAATTCACTTGTTGCAATACCTGGCTCATAATAGGGACTTGTTTCCTTTTTTCAGTGTCTTTAGGGTCAAAGATATCAGGGCACTGACTGCTAAGGAGGTTACCCTACTGATCCTAGCTGAGGAAAGAATAGTAATCTGCAAAATACAGGAAACTGTTCCCAATTTACAGATGAAGGTTCCCACAGAGAGACTATGGCATACAAAGGTCACTTTCATAACTAGAAAACACCTTTTAGTAAAAATGCATGTTTTAAAAGCGGTTTTCGTATTTAATTTCAACACACATTATGTAAAATAAAATAAAATTTGGGTTAGACTGAAAAACAAAGCACACCCCAAAAGACTTTTCTTCTTTTAAGGAAAATAAATCTTGAACCTAACATAACTTGCATTCAGGTCCTGATGTGAGAGTTCAGCTTTTTTTTTTTTTTTGGAGTAGTTTGTTAGATTTTTCACTCCTCAAATTAGCAGTTTTTAAATAGACACACAACACTCTTAGTCTCTTTCTAATTATATTTCATCTTTGTCAATTTCCTCATGTTACATGGTCATTTCTTTTTCTACACTAAGGAACTTTTTCCTTCTAAATGCCAAATCTCCTAAAAAGATATTAGTCCTAGAACACTTAAATTAGCTATGGCAACTTAAACAAAGAATTGAACTGAATTCAATCTATTTGATAGACCAGTCAAGAATTTGTTTTTAATTTCACTTTCTTTTCAATAACTGAATAAATTATAAACTGGTTATGCTTTCAATCCCAAATCAGTCATTCAGTCGTGTTTGACTCTGCAACACCATGGACTGCAGCACACCAGGCGTTCCTGTTCATCACCAACCCCTAAAGCTTGCGCAAACTCATGTCCATTGAGCCAGCGATGCCATCCAACCATTTCAACCTATGTCATCCCCTTCTCCTCCCGCCTTCAACCTTTTCCTAGCATCAGGGTCTTTTCAAACAAGCTAGTTCTTCGCATAATGTGACCAAATTATTGGAGTTGCAGCTTCAGCATTAGTCCTTCCAATGAATATTCAGGAATGATTTCTTTTAGTATTGACTGGCTGGAGTTCCTGCAGTACAAGAGACTCTCAAGAGTCTTCTCCAATACCACAGTTCAAAAGCATCAATTCTTTGGCGCTCAGTTTTCCTTATAGTCCAACTCTCACATCCGTAACATGACTACTGGAAAAACCACAGCTTTGACTAGACGGACCTTTGTTGGCAAAGTAATGTCTGTTTTTTAATATTCTGTCTAGGTTGGTCATAGCTTTTCTTCCAAGGAGCAAGCATCTTTTCATTTCATGGCTGCAGTCACCATCGGCAGTGATTTTGGAGCCCAAGAAAATAAAGTCTCTCACTATTTCCATTGTTTCCCCATCTATTTGCCATGAAGTGATGGGACCAGATGCCATGATCTTAGTTCTCTGAAAGTTGAGCTTTAAGGCAACTTTTCACTCTCCTCTTTCACTTTCATCAAGAGGCTCTTTAGTTCTTCGCTTTCTGCCATAAGGGTGGTGTCATCTGCATATCTGAGGTTATTGATATATCTCCCGGCAATCCTGATTCCAGCTTGTGCTTCATCTAGCCCAGCGTTTCTCATGATGTAGTCTGCATAGAAGTTAAATAAGCAGGGTGACAATTTATAGCCTTGACGTACTCCTTTTCCTATTTGGAACCAGTCTGTTGTTCCATGTCCAATTCTAACTGTTGTTTCTTGACCTGCATACAGATTTCTCAGGAGGCAGGTCAGGTGGTCTGGTATTCCCATCTCTTGAGGAATTTTCCACAGTTTGTTGGGATCCACAGTCAAAAGCTTTGGCGTAGTCAATAAAGCAGAAGTAGATGTTTTTCTGGAACTGTGTTGCTTTTTCGATGACCCAACGGATGTTGGCAATTTGATCTCTGGTTCCTCTGCCTTTTCTAAATCCTAAATAAACCTTATTTATTACTGATTTCCCAATCTCAAGTACTAGAAACTTATATGTCGGAAACCGATGATTATGGCATTCCTAAAAAGTAAATAAAATTTCAGTTTATGAAGGAGTATCAAATAATAGCAGATTCTCCATCTAGCCCTATAAATATATACATGCAAAATAACATTAGCACCCTGAGACCACGACTGCAAACACTGAGCCTTTCACTTGGACAATACGCTGCTAAAGCAGGGAGCCTCCCTGTCCATCCTGTGCCCAGAAGCAAAGATGGCGTTTCCTGTCACTAAAATGGAAGCCACAGTCCAGCAGCACCCAGGACAAATAAGACATGCATATCAACTTTCACTAAGCTACACAGTATGCGTCCCTCTCCAAAAAAATCTAAAGATCTGACAACACTGGTGCTGCATTTCTGTCTAAAGCCTACTTTCTCTCCCTTCCTCCAAAGACTCGATCTCTCACCTACTCCTCTCCTCCAAGCCTGCATCACCCACTTAAGTTACGTGGGTGTATGGCTCCTGAGTTTGCCCCTTCTGCTTCTAGATACAAGAGGAAGCTGGCCAACTACTTCTGATTTCTCAATGACTGTGTCCAGAAGGAAGATGAGTCAACATCATGACACCATTTTCTATTTACTCTATTGAAACCTAACAGTGAACAGGCGGTCTCACTCTCCCTAACGTCTGTGTGGTCTCATTTGAACACATTTCCCATTTTCTAGCCAAACTTCCCTTTTAATGTGTCAAATGCTAGCATTTGGGCATCCTGCCTTCTCATTTTGGCACTAAGAAGAAAGAAGACAAACTTCAAGGGCAAATTTCACTGAAAACACCTCCCAACGTCTCCATGTAATTCTCTTTCATTTGTCATGGCCAAATTGAAGGAGGACATCTCTCTTCTTTCAAGTCTTTATGAAATTCATAAAGACTCTGGATTTTTCCTCCCCCACATATTTTAGTGTCTTTTAGAACACGTATGAGATGTTCAGAACTGAGTAAATGGTCTCAAATTGCCCTCTTTCAACAGACAAACCCAAGAAACAGCCAAAAGATAATGGTATTTAAGGACCACTATATGATTCTCATAGATGTGATGAAGAATGGACAAAGGGGACTACTGGATCACTTTTTGTTTCAATTGCTTGAATCTGGGATTTTTACTAATGGACCCTGATGTCTTAGCTGATCTCATTGCCACTAGAATTACAAAGAATTTCAGCCAAACCAACAGACTATAAAAAGGCATAATAAAGATTTATCTGTTTTCAAAAAAGCAGCATTCAATCAATCCAGTGACCTGCTGCAAATTAGGGAAGGTTTCATGAAGTCAGTGTTTTTTTGCTGGGCCAGAGCATCTTTTTCACCACAAAGAGGGCTCACTTGCTGTCATCATTCCACTGCTTGGCAGCCAGAGTCTGCTTCCTCTTGCCAGTGTACTCCCATTCTCTTTCATTTGATCTTTACAAAGACCTATGCAAACAAGCATGGCAGGTAGTAAAATGTACCCCAAGATGTTTACAATTTGATCCTAACTGAGATACACAGTGGCATATCTAATGCCTAGTGCTGCAATATCCAAATACTAGATTCTTGGAATCTAGTCCGGTCTAGTTTCTTGGAATGTATAAATGTGGCCACAGGGGATGACCTGTCCACCAGGATGCTTACTTCCTCTTCATACTGTCAACCTGTCACTGGGAAATGGGTTTCTAACCATGGCACTATATATCCTAGGCTCTTTGCATCTCATATTTCTCAGCACCAGAGACAACAAGGGGAAGTGATATACATCACTTCTGAGCTAAGCTGGCAAAGAAGTGGAGTCCCTTCACCCTCTCGTTCCCGTTGGCTAGCTAAACTCTGAAGAGTCCAAAGCTGAAGGGATAGTAAGGCAGAAAAAGAAAGAAGTCTGGCAGCCCACTCACCTAACAAGAGTATCTATACTAAACTGTAACGTGAACAGATGAACGATAAGCCAGTGAAATTCCGAGACATGGTACAGCAGGCAGCGTTCAGTTTCTAACTTTTACACTAGGTTTGTAACGGGGTCAGGAAGTAGGGAAAGATCTGGATTTATCAAGTATGGGACTGCAATACTGCATGGTGTTTTCTACTTGAGAAATCTTCACTGAAAAAGATTAGGTGGGGGAAACCCAAGAAGATCTTCTGGTGGTAGGGACACTTTTCGTACACACTGGAATACTGGTAGAGTGGAGGGAAGGGAACGTGGAGGGAGCAATCTTGGGACTCTAGTGGGTGGAAGAAGCACGTGATGGTGGCAGCCTCTTCAAGTCTCGGCACCCTGGCTTACTTCTAGACAGGAAATAGTCAAGCTCCCTCTAACTCCAATCAAGCAGCACAATAAAATCCTAGAGTACCACAGTGACTTGCTGAGGTCAGCAATTTGTTGTTAAATTATTTTCTGTTAACAATTTGTTGTTAAATTTGTTGTTCGTTTGTTAAATTATCTTTCATTTCTGTCAGTCTCAACAAGCATACCTCTCGATCCCACAACAAACAAAGTTAAAATGCTGGAAAATCTATACTCGAAAGAGATAGTCTAAAACAGCCCACTTACCCCACGCATCTCTTTTTAATCACCTTTACACAATGCACCATCACTAGTTATGGCTTTTTAACTTTTTTTAAGTATGGTTGATTTGGAGCTTCCCTGGTGGCTCAGTGGTTAAGAATCCGCCTGCCAAGCAAGAGATGTGGGTTCAATCCCTGGGTCATGGCAACTCACTCTGGTATTCTTGCCTAGGAAATCCCATGGACAGAGGAGCCTGGCAGGCAACAGTCCACGAGGTTGCAAGAGTCGGATATGACTTAGTGACTAAACAACAACATGGTTGATTTACAGTGTTGTGTTAGTTCCCAGAAAAGTGATTAATTTAGCAAAGTGATTCAATTTTATGTATATATATTCTTTTTCATATTCTTTTCCATTAACGTTTATTACAGGATATTGAATAGAGTTCCCTATGCTATACAGTAGGACCTTATTATTTATGTTATACATAGTAGTTTGTATCTGTTAATCCCAAACTCCTAATTTATTCTTCCATCAACCCCTTCCCCTTCAGTAACCGTAAGTCTGCTTTCTATGTCTGTGAATCTTTGTTTCATAAATTCATTAGTGTCACATTTTACTTATATATCCCACATACAAGTACAATCATGTGATATTTGTCTTTTTTCTGAGTAAAGAAATCAAAGCCATACAATTCCAGTGCCTTCAGAGACATGCAATGTAAGAACACCTTCCAGGCAGCATCTGTGATCTATCTTGGAGACTGACAAATGCTCCAAACCTCCTCGGCCACAACCACACAGCCCAGATAGTAAATGCCAGAGCCCATTCGGCACTCCCGAGCATGTGCCTGTGAACTTTGATGGGAAAAACAAGCATGTGAGTGTGCTGCTCGGAGGGACCGGCCCAGGGATTAGTATCACATTCATGCTAATCCTGCAGCTGGCCTAGCCAAAGAATTCCTACCCAAATCCAGGCCCCAGAGCTCTGAATAGTCAGCTTATGCTTTCCCAAAGTGGTATGAATAATTAAAGAAGCTAAGCCTACCTGCCTAACTACAGCCAGTAACAAACCCATCGGCCACCTAAAGCCAACTGCCAGCCTACTAGGGCAAGCAGGACTCGGGCCAGTTCATAAACCCATTGCTGTGTTCTGCAGGAGCCCCTCAGCTATACAGGAAGATCCCATCATCATGAAAGTACCAGCTCATCACTGCACACAAACTAGAATCAAAGACCAGCAGGGATCGAGATCACATTGAAGCCAAGGAAGCACTTGGCTTTCTGTGTATTGCATAAGATGCATGAGATCAAATGTCTAATTCTTATACCTAGTTTGATTCAAAGAGATTAAACTCTCAAAATCAGATTCAGCTGCAACTAGAAATACGAACCCCAAACATGCAGTTTTCAAAGTGCCGCCAGATCATACGCAACCCTAACGCCTCCATCCACCTACAGCCCCTGGCATCTGTACATTCTAAAAGGGCTGATCTAATGTTGAAACTCACTGTGCGTACTTTCCTGCTATACAACCCAGTCTGCACAAAATCTACATACCTCACCAATTTACCCTTCCCTCCCCTGCTGCTCTAGGTCGGAGCAGAATTTTGTTAACGGGTACTATGCTAATTACTAGACAACTTCCAACAGTTGGAAGATTCCTTCTAAAAAATTCAATGGAATAATTATAGTTAATTTTCTTACTGCTCAGTTTTGCCATCACCAGCCAACTTTCCCCTCATAAACGTCCTTCTGTTTCTACTCAAAATGGGCTTTCTCCTTACATGACATTAATAGTACCAGTTTCCTCTAGTAATAATTCATTGTTTGGCCTTGCATTTGAGATTTTTCAAAGCTGGGGAAAGCAGGGTAGGACACAAATTTTCTCCAGACTACATCAGACTAATTTTCTCCCACTGCCATCTACAGAGCTTTCTCTTTAGAAGGGTGGGGCCAACAGTGGGGAGGAACCAGAATACAGTAGTGAGAGGAAGGGAAATGCTCACCCTGCTTTATCCACCACCCTCGGAACACAGGCTCCATCAGGCAGGCACAGCCAACAACGTGGTGACACATCTTCCTCAAGGACTCCTAGGCATCCTCAACAACCCCATTTACTTTTTCCAACTCTTCCTATCATCTCACAATGAAACATCATACTCAGAAGCATTTAACTTTATGGTCAGACCAACCTTGATACCCTTGTTGTTGCTATTTATTGGCTAAATTGTGTTTGACTCTTTTGTGACCCCATGGACTGTAGGCCACCAGGCTCCTCTTTCCACGGGATTCTCCAGGAATGAATACTGGTTGACATTTCCTTCTCCAGGGGATCCTCCCGACCCAGGGATCAAACCCGCATCTTCTGCTTGTCAGGCGAATTCTTTACTAGTGAGCCACCTGGGAAACCTAACACTAATACCCTTACGACGCTCCATTAAGAGTCAACACCAACACAAGACAAGACTTCCCACTGACAGTCAACCCTGCGGCCTGGTGGCAGGAAGGGAAGAGGTTGGGTTTATTTTCTCTCCTCCGGGATGAACACATCAATTTCCTTCATTCACCTTTAGGTCTTTTGTCTATGGACATATGTAACCTATATGATTTCTCCCCATAAAATTAGTTCTCACCAGCAAGGGCAAGCCACTAACTTAAGACAACCTACATTCTCCCTTTTTGGGGGGCTCCAAAATCACTGCAGGTGCCGACTGCAGCCATGAAATTAAAAGACGCTTACTCCTTGGAAGGAAAGTTATGACCAACCTATATAGTATATTAAAAAGCAGAGACATTACTTTGCCAACAAAGGTTCGTCTAGTCAAGGCAATGGTTTTTCCCGTGGTCATGTATGGATGTGAGAGTTGGACTGTGAAGAAAGCTGATCGCCGAAGAATTGATGCTTTTGAACTGTGGTGTTGAAGAAGACTCTTGAGAGTCCCTTGGACTGCAAGGAGATCCAACCAGTCCATTCTAAAGGAGATCAATCCTGGGTGTTCATTGGAAGGACTGATGCTAAAGCTGAAACTGCAATACTTTGGCCACCTCATGCGACGAGCTGACTCACTGGAAAAGACTCTGATGCTGAGAAAGGTTGGGGGCAGGAGGAGAAGGGGACGACAGAGAATGAGATGGCTGGATGGCATCACCGACTCTGTGGACATGAATTTGAGTGAACTCCGGGAGTTGGTGATGGACAGGGAGGCCTGGCGTGCTGTGATTCATGGGGTCGCGGAGTGTCAGACATGACTGAGCGACTGAACTGAACTGAACATTCTCCCTTGGCTAGATTACAATAGTTGAAAAGAGCCTAAGGCAATGGATTACACAATGGATGATAAAGGAGCTAATAAAATTACTCACATGATTCTTTTTCTGATTCTCTGCTTGGTAGCACACAAGGTTCCTTCCCTTGGTTTGTCCTGAGCCTCCTGTTTTAAATGCAGAGATTTAAGAACTAGCTTTTAGGAGGAAACATGAACCACTTACTGAGCACCCATTACATCTGATCAGTTCTGGGCTGCTACTATACTTAAGGTCTCCTTCAATGCTAACAGCTCTATTAGGGAAGGTCTGCTAGCACATAGCAGAGGCAGAACCCAAACACAAGTCTACCTGACTCCAAAGACAATGCCGTGTCTCCTGGGTAGCCTCAAAGCTTCTTTCAAAGCCAGCCCTCAGCAAAAGCATACTGAAGCTTCTTCTATATTCTCTCACACTGCAGGACTCAGGAAATACCATAGAATGTTCTCCAGTTTCATCTCATCTTTAAATTTGTGACAGTCGCAAGAAAGCCTACGCTATATAAACCTGAGAAAGAACAGCCAAAGACCTGAATTTATTTATGACAACTAACAAAACACCTACTGGCGATGGCCTGGAAGTTTACTCTCAGAAGAGATCTGCCTTTCTCCAGGCTAAGGGTCATACAAGGTACACATTTAGAGCTTTGGACAGCCATCTGCTGATGCATCTGGAAAACAAAGGGAGGAGACAGGAAAAGAACAGAAGGAAGCCAAGTCCCTTCAGATGTCCCACTGGCTCTGTGTGTGTGTGTGTGTGTTTCCATGTGAATTTTAGAACAATACTGTGAATTAAGATGGATGTGTCAAACTTTAAGAAAACTGGCATGATGCTCATGATGCTTCTGCTCCACTTTGAATTACTGCAAAATCAGAAAATGAATCACGATGTCAAGCTTTCACATGCTCATTCAACAGAGGCAATACCAGAATGAAAGTAAAGTGGCCATAAAAACTGAATCATTGCAGACTCTCTAAAGAATGTAACCACTGATCCCTATTTATGAGAAGAAAACACATATTCAGCATATGAGGTCCCCACTTCCTTTTACATAGGTATTACCCAAATACTGATAACAAATGATAGCACAAAGCCCATTTCATAAACCTTCACACACATACAGACGGGGAGGGGGAAAATTTTCAAAAATATTCAAAATACTTCTCAGATTTAATCATTAAAACAGGCACAGGCACATGGCATATTAATACCTCTTATTTTGTCCTGTACTTCAAGTTTTACAAACTGGTTACAAATCATAATAATACAAAGTATGCTACTCAACCTAAGAAGAAGATATCTGATGTTTAAATGACTAATTCAAAATCACAGTAGTTTCAAAAACATGTTACTCATTTACTGTAGCAGCTAGAAGACAGAATGTTTCATTTCCACCAAAAAAAAAGAAAATGATTCTTTCTCCCTTTGCTGAAAAGCAGAGCCTCTTGGATTAACTGAGCATAGGCAGCAAGCTGGTAGACAAGACACCTTTTAAACTTCAGGTTACTGAAACACTGATAAGTAATACTGCTGCTGCTGCTAAGTCACTTCAGTCGTGTCCGACTCCATGCGACCCCATAGACGGCAGCCCACCAGGCTACCCTGTCCCTGGGATTCTCCAGGCAAGAACACAGGAGTGGGTTGCCACTTCCTTCTCCAATGCAAGAAAGTGAAAAGTGAAAGTGAAGTCGCTCTCTTAAGTCTAATTTTCAGTCTTCAGATCATTATCTCAACTGAACTTTACAATGAATCTATGAGGGTGTGGATTAATTTTCTCCATTTTTGGATGAAACAAGACAAAACTTTCAAGGAAGATGATTTAAACCAGCAGTTCCTAAAGGTGATCTCTTTTCCTTGGTGTGATAAAGAAAATAATAATTGACCTTAAAAAAATCATTATTTTCCAAATCTGCAGAAACCAAGAAAAAAACCAGCTTTCAGCCCTCAAAATCACCTTGCCTTTGTAAAGCAAAACACAAAACCCAATCATTCAAAACAGATGCAAGGCAAGGTCCATTTTTAACCACCAATGAGCAAAATAAGAGCCAGAGTTTTGTAATGTGAGGATTTGCCGAAATAAATCCTGAATCAAACTTTTAAAGAAAGAGGACAGATTAATGGAGCTGAAAGTAGGTATATGAACATTAACTTGCCCCACAATGTTCACATCTTCAATCGGCCACCTATGCCTGGGCTCCTCTACGCCATCATGGGGCCATAGGAAATGATACTCCACTTTCATCTCAACTAAATGACCTGAGTAAAACACATGCAGCACAAAGTTGGTTTAGCCAAAGCAGAACATCAATAAACAGAAGTAAAGGGGTGAGTATACATTTAAATGCATGCTGGTGAAGGGATGCCTTTCACCAAGGAACAGCCCCAAGTTCCAAAGAGGGCTAATATGAGGACATTTCCTACACTATCAGATGGCAATCTCTCCACCACCACATGGAAAATGAACACCCCTGCACTTGCCAGTGAGAAGATACTTAGTCACTGTTTGATAAAACCAGTTGTATAAAAATCCTCAAGTTACCAGCTGTCATACCTGCTGCCACATACTGCGTTTTGAAGATTCAAGACAGACACACAGATGTGATACATGCACGGAACTGCTAAGCTGAATGAAAAAGATGGAGCTCATTGAGTCTAGTCCCTTCATTTCAGAAGGTGGAAGAAGACTACAGAGTGGAAAAAAATAGACATTTCAACCTGAACATACCATTCATGGCCCTGGGGAGCAAAATCCAGTCCTGGATTCCTATCCTACAGTGTTATTTCAGAGACAAATCTTAAAGAATCAATTTCCTAAATACTTAGGAGTTAAAAATGAAAAAGAATTTAACCAAAACTGAAGACAGGTTGAAAACAGATGCTGCAAAAAAAATCTTAGACGGGAAAGAAATTAGAGAAGTGGCTCACCCAAGGAATCTAACAGTAAATACCAACCACATTGATTTGGCCATGGTTCTTCAATGCAGATCTGGAAAAGCTGGCAAATTCACATACTAAGCTTTTATCCTTTTCTTCAGGAGTAGGAAATAGCAACCCACTCCAGTATCCTTGCCTGGAGAATCCCATGGACAGAGGATCCTGGCAGGCTACAGTCCACGGGGTCACAAAATTCGGACACGACTTAGCGACTAAACCACCACCACCATCCTTTTCTTCCCTTTAAATTTCAATAGTCTCTATCTCTGAAAGGGTGTAGAAAAGAAAAATTAATCGCCAGAGGCAGGACGTTACCAATTCATCCTCCAGTTTTCACAGTCAGCCCCTTAACCAGATTCTAGAAAGGGAGCCGGAGTTTAAATGAAAAAGAAGGCAGGGGTGTTGGCCAGGAGGGGACAACTTCATGTTGATCACAACTGAACAGACATTGCACACTGCCTGAGACTTTAAGCATTTTCATACAACAGGGTTAGGTAAGCTGACAGATCAGAAAAATAGCATCAGACATTAAGATGCGACATACTGTAATAACTAGGAACACTTTCTACCCCACAACTTGACCTCCATCCAGAGTCACAATGATTAAAGGCCAACAGCCATGTGACAAAATTATAAAATGCAATTTAGTTAAAACACAGGCTTTCTACAAAATTTTTTAAATATTTACTTATTTTTTATTTGGCTGCATCAGGTCTCAGTTGCAGCATGTGGTTTTTTTTCTTTCTTTTTTTAGTTGCAGCATGTAAGATCTAGTTCCCTGACCAGGGACCTAACCTGGACCATCTGTATTGGGAACATGGAGTATCTTAGCCACTGGACCACCAAGGAAGTTCCTCTATAAACTTCTGCTTCAAATTATTAGACATTTCTCACCTTTCCAACACAATGAATAGTAGTCCCCCTCGTAAAAAAAAAGAATAAAAATGGTATCATTTCAGAAAAGTTTTGAGACGAGTCTCTAAAGACGGGATATCTGCTATTTATTCAATGTATCTGGAGGGAAAGGAAAGGCTCTTAAATTTGGAGATGAGGTTACTTAGAAGATGGAAGAAGAAACCAAATGGAAAACATACTACAGGTAAGAAAAAAACCACAGCAATGTAAGCAGCAGTAAGGCCTACTTATGTAGCATTTTAAGCTTTAAATTAAACTACACAGATTACTACAGTCGCCCCTTTGTTTCGAAGATAAAGTTATGCATAAAGTAATTGTGAATTGTGATTTGCCTACTTTTCTGTCCCTCCCTCTCAATAAACCATAGGTTCCTCTAACAGCAGGAAATATGTTTCTGATTTACTGTTCTTTTCCAGCAGAGAACACACAGTAGTCACTTAAAACATTTTTTTAATGTTATGAAAAATTTATTTTAACTGGAGGATTATTACTTAAAACATTTTTTGAATGAGAATTTTATCAAACAATTGCCAAACATTTGATAATATGCAGTGTTGGAAAGAATAGGGGGGAGAAAACAAGTATTTACACCATTGGTAATGTAAATCAGTACCACTTTTTAAAACATATTTATTTATTTTTATTCTTGGCTATGATGGGTCCGAGCTACAGCATGCGGAATTTTTCACCGAGGCACGGGCTTCTCTCTAGTTTTACAGGCTTGCCCTGAACGAGGGATTGAACTCACATCCCTTGCGCTGGAAGGCGGATTAGTAACCACTGGACTGCCAGAGAGGTCCCAGCGTACCCCCATTTAAAGGGTAATTTGGCAATATGACAACACGCTTCACCATTTAAAAACAATTGGCAAAGTTGCCATTATATGTACTGTTAAATGGAAAAGACAGAGGATAGCACAACACATTGAGTGTGAACCTATTTTGTTGTGTTTTAAAGGCAGTATATACTTATTCTGCATACAGAGCAGAGTTGGGGGGCGGGGGAGGGAGTCATTCATAGTGTAACCTAAATGTAATCCACATATCCAATCCTAGGCGCCCTGCCTGAATACATACCCAATTCTGGCAGGATTTACAAAAAAGTTTCACACAGGCTACCTGGAATGGAAATACTGGGGAATGAAACTGCCATCACAAAGGAGGAAAAGTCTTCTTTTTCATTATCTATGCTTCTGAAGTGTCTTCCCTTCACATATTGAAGTTTTAAGCTCCTTTTTAAGAGAGATGTTATGTTAGAAGAGAGAGAAAAAGAAAGGCAATTTTAGAAAGTAAAACAAATGATTTTAAATCATATCCCCCGCCCCGCCCCGCTCCAGCCGCACGCGCACTGAGTCCCCTCAGCCACATATTTTCAGTCAGTGGTTAGAGCACTGGCTTTCATTTTACGCTGCTGCTGCTGCTAAGTCACTTCAGTCGTGTCCTACTCTGTGTGACCCCATAGACGGAAACCCACCAGGCTCCCCCTTCCCTGGGATTCTCCAGGCAAGAACACTGGAGTGGGTTGCCATTACGCTATTTGGGGCCTAAACAGAATCATTTCATGCGTTTCTGATCATGCCAACACTGGAGGGGGAGAAACAAACCGGGCTGACACAATCCTCCCCGACCAGGGGTAAGGAAACGCCCACTGAGTGGTTCCATGATATAAACAACAAGCCTGCCATTACCTGAGGCACCTGACCCTGCAGGGTGGAGACCCAGAGGTCAGGCATGAAGAGTGTGCCTGGTGAGCAGCAAGTGCTTGATTTTCGGTTTCTTCAGATGGATCAGTTGTGCTTAAAATTTTACGTTTCTTACAAATACCTTCTAGGTAACTTGGAGAAATTTGCCTAAATGTGAACAGGTGATGAACTTAACTATTAAAGGAGATTTCCTTATGGTAGTTCAAACTAACAATAGGAATAAGCTATAAACAGCTTTTCTAAAACCATCCAGTAGTGATCTATATGTAAAATAGATCATTGCTTTATACACCTCTTTGTGTTTTCTAAGAAAAATACATCTCAACTTCAGCTGTCCAAAAGAATCATCTTGGGAGATTTTAAAAACTCCCCATACCTGGGTTCCACAATTCAGACCAATGAAATCAGAACCATGGTGTCTCAACTGATGATCAAATAACGTATTTCACATCAAAGCTGAGTAGGTAATCATCCCATTACCTGATGAAGTGAGGGATAAATTTTCAAGATTTATACAAACAATTCTTGGGCACTTAGAGGGTCCAGGAACATGGCCTTTGTCTTTGGGGCTAAATGCTAATGAAGAAAGGAATAAAACAAGCAATACAAGATACTAAGATGCTACAGCAACCACCACTGGGGTGTTGCCTTTTTAGGTTTCTTCCCACTACCTGCTTGTCTGTGCTGCTACTGATGCTTAGAAATGCCTTCTAAATACAGAAGCACCTTGACAGACTACATCTCCCAATGCCAACAGCTATTCTGGTGTTTCTGCACAGACTACTACAAAAATAAACAGCCTTTAACTCACAGCTCAAGGACCACTGGTGGCCTAAAAGACTGTGAACTTCTCTTCCTCATCTCCCATCTCCATATACTAAGATGCCATGACATTTAAATCATTTTACATGTCAGCAATGAGGCGGGTGAAAAAAATACCTCATCCCCCTTGAAATGATGCACCACTAACATAAATCTGCCACAATATGTAACCAAACGCCAACAGAGATTATGCTCAACCTGTGAAGTCAGACTCCCCCAATCAAAAATTGTTAAAAAGCCTTACAGCTCTCTCCATGTGTTCCAGTCAAAGATTATACAGTTTGTTTCTTGGAACATTCATCTCAAGGAGATGGGGGTGGGGGGTCATTTAGAAACTGCCAAGAAATATTCATTGGAAACATATGGAAAACCACAAAAGGCACTACCTTGACTTATGTTAACCTAAGGAATGGTTTGTATCTCTCACCAATGTTACAGACATGCCCTAACTAGAACACCATTCAAGATGTCAAGGGAGGGGGGCACAATTTCACACAAAAAAAATACCTGGCGAAAATGTGACTCTTAAACTCTTAATTGATTTTAGCATAATAGGATATAATATTTTATTTCCGTTATAAATAAACAGGATCATTAGTACAATCATAACTAGGATCATTTTTACTTTTGGCTTCTGTTTGGAAATTAAACCAAGGAAGAATTCAAGAATTTGGGGGAAAACGTTGTATAATAAATTAACATGTTCCATAACTATCATTTATGGGGGTTTTACCAACATTTCTGATACATACACTG
This sequence comes from Moschus berezovskii, assembly GCF_049115385.1. Classification (NCBI taxonomy): domain Eukaryota; kingdom Metazoa; phylum Chordata; class Mammalia; order Artiodactyla; family Moschidae; genus Moschus; species Moschus berezovskii. The sequence continues at coordinate 94,453,250 of NC_142461.1, read as the reverse complement.
GAAATCCTTATTAAGCCTGACTCAGCATTACTCGACAGCACAGAATGGGATCAAACTATAAAGCTCTTTGCAGTTACTTGATATCAAACAGCTCTATCTCCAACCCTATTCACTGAAGTAGCATAGAGTGCTCTTACCTAGAAAGTCATCTCTCGCAGATCTGTGTCCTTAGCTTTTTAACAAGGCTCTATATTATACTTTTTTGGATGAAGAAACACCAGAAAATTAAGTCAGAAAACTGTATTGCTTCTTTCAACAAACTCCTCACAGAACTTTGGAAAACTGACTTAAACATTCCAGGCTACATATATAAAATAAGCAGACTGTGCTTAAAGATTTACTGAAGTTCTTTTCAGCTTCAAAAATTTCTCCTAAATCACAGCTAGGGGAGAAAAAAAAAAAAAAAAGGACACCTGAAAGGTTAAAAGTGAATACATATCACAGACTTGGCACCACCACCACTGCAGTCTTTGATCAACGTTCCCTGTGTCTGAGACCTGCATGTTATACCAGACAGGATGGAAAACAGAAAGGAATGGGTAGCTTCCTTACCTCTACAAATGTGGGCAAACAATTGTAGTTTTTAAACACATACAGGAAGACAGTTAAGTTGTACAGACCAAAGGAAGATCAGTAAGAACCAAGAAACAGGGTCATCTGGGGTTGAAATGTGGCAGGAGGAGTTATCTACAGAACTACCAAGCACCAGAAACCATACTCAGTGCTTCAGTTTCATCCCATTTAAACCACAGGGCAATCCAGAGGTGGCTAGTGCAACTGCACAGTAAGAACACTGTAATAGCTCTTCAGGTTAAACAGCATGATCGAGGAGTCATCTCACAGAGCTGATAAAGAAAGCCCACTTCAAGGAGGGGGGAGTTAAACTTAACCCTATATGCTGCACTGGCCTTTAGTGTTACTCGAAACTGCATCTGTGTAGGGGCAGAAACCAAGAAAGTATCTTAAGCCAGGCACTTGACCCATTCTACTTACCAGAGAAAAGTAACAGTGTTAGTCCCTCAGTCATGTTTGACTCTTTGCAACCTCATGGGCTGTAACCCACCAGACTCCTCTGTCCATGGTATTCTCCAGGCAAGAATACGGGAGTGGGTAGTCATTCTCTTCTCCAAGGGATCTTCCCAACCCAGGGATGGAACACAGGTCTCCTGCATTGCCAACGGATTCTTTACTGTCTAAGCCATCAGGGAAGCCCACTTATCAGACAAGGTCCCTCTAAATAACTAAGGCACACACCCTGAAAGAACTATTTCATCCCCTAAAAAGAGGTGTCTATCACACTCCAGAATTGTCCCTCTTCTGGTTCCCAAAGCTCAGCTCTGCTGCTCCACAGGTCAGGCCAAGACTCAACACCTAGGACTTGAAGGTTCTAGCAAACGTAGGACCAAAATATGATTCGAACAGACACAAACTCTCTGAGAGCTCCAAGGAGAGCACGGGGCCAATTAGCTTCATTGTTTTTTTCAGATAAGAAAGGCTCAGAATGCTTGACGGTTCTGACTCTGCCACTAAGCCAATACCATGGATTCCTACGGTCTTAGGACAGAGGTTGCATAACCACGAGAAAAAAAGGCCTCTCTACCAAGTCAAGTCATCATCAGTGTTACTTATCTCTACAAAATGTGGCTAAGTTCGATGCCGAGCTCATGAGTTTGAAAGAAAGAAGCTTATCAACACAAGAAAAGAGAAGCCAGACTAAGAAATCACTGATCAGGGAAAAAGGATTTTTATTACACTTCAAGTATTCTCAGCACCCAGGACTCGACATGGGTTCAAATGCTGTTCCTGTTGTTGAATTTATAAAACTAATGGACAGAAATTACTTACCTATGTTCTCATCAATGTAGAGTCCTAAATCCATATTTTGCTTTTCAAGTATGTAACACAAAAACCCCATAGGAGCTGGTGCAAGGAAGAAAAAAAGCAGTGGAGTTTCAAGTTTAGCAGCTTTCCAAGTTTCAATACATTCCAACAGTTCTGAAAGATAACCCTGCATTCCACATACTGTCTGATTCCCTCTTGAGCATGTTCTTGTGATCTTTGATAAGTCAAGATGCCCTCAACCAATGAAAATCTGCCAACAGCAAGATGAGGGCTATACCTGACAGAGTGAAAAGATGGTAGCCCCGGCTAACTAAAAAAAAAAGAACCCAAAGCCAGTATATTTGAAATGAGCAAAAAGCAACTATTGAATGACAAGTACATTACAGATTAAGTAGGAACGGTCAAATTCTCCTATCACAATGCACTAATCAATTAATATTTATTAAACATGAATGTGAACACACACCCAGGAAGGGGGGTCTCCTCGTTTATACTATTCAATTCTTCCATAACCTTTGTGTGCACTGAAGACACAGGGGAATGCTAAGAAAAACTAGAGTGGCAATTTTCCCTTTGAGGTTAAAATGGAATTATTGTCACGGTTGGCATTTTTCAGATTCTCCCACTTCCAAACATTTTGTTTCTGATAGGCAATTACTCTACTGTCAATATGGGCTTGCCTCCCCAGAAATCTAGTACCCTGAGAGATCAAGAGATCACCCCCTAAACAGAGAAGGGGTCCCAGGCTTCACAGTAAGCAAAGTCAATGGGCAGACCCCTAAGAGTCACAAAATAACCATCGGCAAGAGAAGGGTGATGGGACCAGACCAAGGGCAGGACACAGGGCAATGGACTGGGCCCAGTTCTTCCCCCAGACCACACCAAGCCAGGTGCCTCAGATTCTCAAAAGGACCTTTTGACCAGAACACACCCCACCTCCAACCCCCTAACAGACACCCATCTCAGGTAAGGAACCCCTAGCACAACGCCCTACCTCTTTGGGGTTCAGTTCGTAAGCCAAAGTTAATTCCATAAAAACAGGGTTCACTCCCTATGACACCAAGGTAAAAGGGAGAGGGAATAAAGTGACGAATCCTAGGTGATAAACAGCGCTGCACAGACCACTAGGATGGATTTATCTGACTTCTTCAATACCTTACACTGAGGCATCAAAGAGCAGGATTTACTAAAGGTCTTGACTCTTTCCTGGAGGGCACTAGCCTACTCTTTCTGATGCTCTGCATCCTGGCTGACTCCTGCTCCTCCCACTCCTCCTGGTCTCATCAGGTGCTTCAGAATTTTTAGAACAACATGTTTTGATTCCTGACTTCACCATTACTAGCACCATGACGATACTTAACTTTTCTATATTTATGTTTCCTCATCTGTAAAATATAAATATGAGTACTGTCTCAAAGAGTGTTATAAGGAATCAATGAACTAATAAGTTGATTGTCACAAAGCACTTGACTTTCACACGACACTTCAGAACAGTGCCTGACACAGAGAACACTGTATTAAGTGTGTGATAAAACTGAAAGATCATTTTTTAAAAAATGGTTTCTTCCTCTTTCAGTTTTAGAATACCTGATAGATCAGGTATTCATATCAGAGGTGTGTGTGTTAGTCACTCAGCTGTGTCCAACTCTGCAACCCCATGGACTGTAGCCCGCCAGGCTCCTCTTTCCATGGAATTCTCCAGGCAAGAATACTGGAGTGGGCTGCCATTCCCATCTCCAGGAGATCTTCCCAACCCAGGGATCAAACCCAGAAATCCTGCATTACAGGCAGAATCTTCACCATCTGACCACCATGTAAGCGCTCCAATCAGACACAAGTCCCACAAAAGAGAAGTTAAAAACTGAGATAACCAGAGGAAAATTTATTTTCAGCGCAATGGAAATGCTCTAAAATTAGACTGTTGTGACAGTGGCATATCGGTTCGTTTCCAAGGCAAACCGTTCAATATCACGGTAATCTAAGTCTATTCCCCGACCAGTAATGCTGAAGAAGCTGAACGGTTCTATGAAGACCTGCAAGACCTTTTAGAACTAACACCCAAAATAGATGTCCTTTTCATTATAGGAGATTAGAACGCAAAAGTAGGAATCAAAAAACACCTGGAGTAACAAGCAAATTTGGCCTTGGAGTACAGAATGAAGCAGGGCAAAGGCTAATAGAAGAGAAGGCACTGGTCACAGCAAACACCCTCCTCCAACAACACAAGAGAAGATTCTACACATGGACATCACCAGATGGTCAACACGGAAATCAGATTGATTATATTCTTTGCAGCCAAAGATGGAGAAGCTCTATACAGTCGGCAAAAACAAAACTGGGAGCTGACTGTGGCTGAGATCATGAATTCCTTATTGCCAAATTCAGACCAAAATTGAAGAAAGTAGAGAAAACCACTAGACCATTCAGGTATGACCTAAATCAAATCCCTTATGATTATACAGTGGAAGTGACAAATAGATTTAAGGGACTAGATCTGTTAGACGGAGTGTGTGATGAACTATGGATGGAGGTTCGGAACAATGTACAGGAGACAGGGATCAAGACCATCCCCAAGAAAAAGAAATGTAAAAAAGCAAATTGGCTGTCTGAGGAGGCCTTACAAATAGCTGAGAAAAGAAGAGAAGCAAAAAGCAAAGGAGAAAAGGAAAGATACACCCATTTGAATGCAGAGTTCCAAAGAATAGGAAGGAGAGATAAGAAAGCCTTCCTCAGCGATCAATGCAAAGAAATAGAGGAAAACAACAGAATAGGAAAGACTAGAGATCTCTTCAAGAAAATTAGAGATACCAAGGGAACATTTCATGCAAAGATGGGCTCGGTAAAGGACAGAAATGATATGGACCTAACAGAAGCAGACAATATTAAGAAGAGCTGGCAAGAATACACAGAAGAACTGTATGAAAAAGATCTTCACGACAACAGATAATCACGATAGTGTGATCACTCACCTAGAGCCAGACATCCTGGAATGTAAAGTCAAGTGGGCCTTAGGAAGCATCACTATGAACAAAGCTAGTGGAGGTGATGGAATTCCAGTTGTGCTATTTCAAATCCTGAAAGATGATGCTGTGAACGTGCTGCACTCAATATGCCAGCAAATTTGGAAAACTCAGCAGTGGCCATGGGACTGGCAAAGATCAGTTTTCATTCCAATCCCAAAGAAAGACAATGCCAAAGAATGCTCAAACTACCACACAATTGCACTCATCTCACATGCTAGTAAAGTCATGCTCAAAATTCTCCAAACCAGGTTTCAGCAGTACGTGAACTGTGAAATTCCAGATGTTCAAGCTGGATTTAGAAAAGGCAGAGGAACCAGAGACCAAATTGCCAACATCTACTGGATTATCAAAAAAGCAAGAGAGTTCCAGAAAAACATCTATTTCTGCTTTATTGACTATGCCAAAGCCTTTGACTGTGTGGATCACAATAAACTGTGGAAAATTCTGAAAGAGGTGGGAATACCAGACCACCTGACCTGCCTCTTGAGAAACCTATATGGAGGTCAGGAAGCAACAGTTAGAACTAGACATGGAACAACAGACTGTTTCCACTTGGGAAAGGAGTATGTAAAGGCTGTATATTGTCACCCTGCTTATTTAACTTATATGAAGAGTACATCATGAGAATAACTGGGCTGGAAGAAGCACAAGCTGGAATCAAGATTGCCGGGAGAAATATCAATAACCTCAGATATGGAGGTGACACCACCCTTATGGCAGAAAGTGAAGAACTAAAGAGCTTCTTGATGAAAGTGAAAGAGGAGAGTGAAAAAGTTGGCTTAAAGCTCAACATTCAGAAAACTAAGATCTTGGCATCCGGTCCCATCACTTCATGGCAAATAGAAGGGGAAACAGTGGAAACAGTGGCTGACTTTCTTTTTCTGGGCTCCAAAATCACTGCAGATGGTGATTCCAGCCATGAAATTAAAAGATGCTTACTCCTTGGAAGGAAAGTTATGACCAACCTAGACAGCATATTAAAAAGCAGAGACATTACTTTGTCAACAAAGGTCCATCTAGTCAAGGCTATGGTTTTTCCAGTAGTCACGTATGGATGTGAGAGTTGGACTATAAAGAAAGCTGAGTGCCGAAGAATTGATGCTTTTGAACTGTGGTGTTGCAGAAGACTCTTGAGAGTCCCTTGGACTGCAAGGAGATCCAACCAGTCCATCCTAAAGGAGATCAGTTCTGGGTGTTCACTGGAAGGACTGATGTTGAAGCTGAAACTCCAATACTTTGGCCACCTGATATGAAGAGCTGACTCATTTGAAAAGACCGTGATGCTGGGAAAGACTGAGGGCAGGAGAAGAAGGGGACGACAGAGAATGAGATGGCTGGATGGCTTCACCGACTCAATGGACATGAGTTTGGGTAAACTCTGGAGTTGGTGATGGACAGGGAGGCCTGGCGTGCTGCAGTTCATGGGGTCACAGAGTCGAACACGACTGAGCAACTGAACTGACAGTGGCATAATACGGCAAGTTCATTAAAAATCATAACACACTTTAAAATGAGTGAATTTTATCACATATAAACTAGACCTCAGTCAAGCAGTCCTTTAAAGAAAAGCAATGAGATAACTAAATAATCAACCTAAGTCAACTATTTAGTCAAACTAATGGAAAATCAAAATTCTCAATTCAGTTGGGATCTGAATGCAGGATGCAAACCCCTGTTCCTGGTACCTCTTCACAGGACAGCACGTACACATGTGACCTCCCCACACTGGGTTATCCATGACTTAATAACTGGCAAAACATGGGAACAAGAGAGCCCCAGGAAGCTTTTGAATTCTGGAAAGAATGCTTCACACAAGCACAAAAATAATTTAAGCACCTGGTGACTAAGAACACATGCCTCAACATGAAAGTACTTCCCCTGAATTCAAACTTATTCCTCTAACTGTGGTAGGCAATCACAGTAACACAGTAATAGCATTCATTATAACTATATCCAAACAAAATAAAATGGACAATGATATCGTCACACAAAATAATCAACTCAACCATTCCACTTACCTACACTTACACTATTCCTATAACATTATTCCCAAGTAATCTCACTGTACAAAAGGTAATGAGTGCCATGGTAGCTGAGATTTGGTAGCAGAAAGACATGTTGACAACAGAATTGAGTCCTCTTACATTTCTAGAAGTTTGAGGTGAATCCATGGTGCTGTGAATAGCATCTGGGGGAAATTCTACGAGGAAGAGTTGAGAGAGTTTGAATGGACCGATCATGCACTCCTGGTCATGTTTGTAGATTTCACAAAGCAAGTGGTCACTACTTCAGCCCCTCTTTGCCAGGCCTTTGCCAGACTCTTAAATTTCATAGTTGCACCCAAGTCTCCCAGACACATTAGCACCGACTTGATGCCCCAATGTGACTGCACAGTATTAATTGTCTGGAAACAGCATAACAAGGCTGTGGGGCTTAAAGTGTTGCAAAAGAGAGAGAATTAATTCACGGCTGGTACCTCATGTTATTGGCATTGGAATTAGGTAAACCACAATAAGGTCCATAATAAGCCAACAATTTGTTTTTCCAACTCCAAAGTCATTCATTCAACTCTGATGTCTTCAGAGCCAAAAACTTTAATGGGAGCTTTGCACCCGCTGACAAGAAAACCCTCAGTGATGCCAAAAGAGGAAATGAGTTGTTGAGGGCAGGGAGGAACAGAGCAGTTATTCTTTCATTTCAGTTTCACTATTTGACTTACTAATAACAATGCTTATCATTTTCTACAGTTCCAAAATGATTCACATACATGATGCATCCAACAGTAGTCAGCCAACCTTGCAGAAAGATTAAGCAACCAAAACCAGGCATCTCAGGCTAACGATAGGTAAAATGTGTCAGGAACCCAGGTCTCCTATGCCGAGTTTTGAGCTCAGTCTCATGCTGCGTCTACAACTGAGATACAGAGAAGACCCCAATCAAGTTCTTTCTACCAGTGGGTTTCTAAGTATCTCTACAGAGGCACTGTTACCATGGAAGTAACCCCCTGCAACCCCCACCATGAAGGTGATTACACAGACATGGATAAAGTTGCTCGGGCACATCCAATTCATTCTTCTATTTGCTCTAGTCTGCAGATCTCCACATAATCAACTGGAATGACTCTGAAGCTCAGAGTTGACTGTCTGGCAATTTTCAGACTCAGAGGTGAATGGTCAGCTACTTCCTGAAACACAGATGAATTTACCACTAGTGTTCAATGACCGCCACTGTCAAGTGTGATCCTCGTCACCTCCGCTTTGTAGGACAAGTATTATCCAGTGTCTTGGAGGAACCTGATTAAGAGCTGGTTCTTTCAGATATGACTCAGAAATGGATGCTTCTTTCCAACAACTGCAGGTTAAAAAGTAGTAAGAAACAATATGGGTGTTTTCCTAAGGGCATTTTAAGTAATATTTCTCTCTGGTCTTAGAAATGTTTGCAAATGAAGTAAACATTTCTTTAAAATTCAACTCTACAAAGAGTTCCATTTCCCTCTTACAAGCATTCTCTGTATCTTTCTGAAAGTTTCAATAATTTTTGGTGACCAAATTACCCTTCGCACAGAGCACTCATTTTTGCTTCACTATTCTTCATTTAAATACTCTGGCGTTTAGTAACCGTACTCTGTCATCGCTCTTAATGGGGTGTTTTAAGATTATTTTTCAAAGGCTTTGCTTAATCACAGCCTTAGCCTTCTGGTAAAATTGGGTCTTTTAACAAACTGGCCTGTAGGGGACAAGTTTTTAAATTACTCTCAAGTTTTCCCTCCCCCTTCAAAGTTTTCCCAAACTACTTAAAAGCCTCTCAGCCTTGGGGGGAAGGATGATAAATTGGATGATTTTTGCTCTGTCTCTGTTGCTTGGTATCACCCTGGTCTAATCCATTTTTGTCTCACCAAGAATTTGCTTCTTGCAAGCAGACTCCCTCCCATATTCTGCAGCATGCAGTGTGCAAATTACTAGTGAAGTTGCCCAGAGTCCCAAACCAGGCATAGGAAGCCCTTCAATTTCCTCCTGGGGGTTTCTCAGGGGTGGCTACACACTCTTTTAACTCTTCCCTTTCCCTTTCTGTAGTGAAGGCCATGTTTGTGTCTTTGCTTCAAAATCTAATTCTTCAGGTAAAACTGGTAAGTGACTTCCGGGTAGACCCAGAAAAATGCAATGAAAAAGTCATTTAAAGGCAAAACATGAGGAAAAAAAAAAAAATAAGCAGGGATGCAAAACGACACACATGTTCTGCTGAAACCTTTAGAAAATGATGCACACATGCAAATCAAAACCATGAGATTCCATTTGACATAGCACATAGGAGGGGTGATGAGAGACAGGAATAAAGTTGAGTCTGGAGAGCGGGAAAAAAAAAGTTTAACCTAGAATTATTACGTGATCCAGCAATTCCACTCCTAGGTACACATCCCAAAATAATGAAAGCAAAAACAGAAACATGCACGGCACTTTTCAGAGCAGCAGCATTCACAATAGCTAAAAGACAGAACCAACTCAAATGTCTCTCAACAGTGGACAGACAGACAAAACATGGCCTGCTCATACAATGGAATATCATTCAGCTCTACAAAGGAACGAAATTCTGACACAAGCTACAACATTGACGAACCTTAAAGATGTGATGCTGAGGGAAATCCGCCAGACACAACGGACAAATACAGTCCAATTCTACTTGCACGAGGTGCCCAGAACAGGCAAATTCACAGAAGCTGAGAGGTAGAGTAGAGGTTAGTTACCAGGGCTGGGGAAAGGGAGGAATGGATAGTTATTGCTTAATGGTTAGAGACTTTAAGATGACAGCTCTGGAAATGCCTTGTGGTGATGGCTCCATAACAGTGTGGATACACTAAATGCCACTGAATTGTACACCTAAAAGTCATCTAAATGGTAAATTTTGTTTTGCATATATTTTGCCACAATAAAAAAAAAAAAACATGGCCAAAAAATTCTATAAATATAAATGAGGAGAAAAGGGGAATTACCATGGGAAAGGCAATGGAATAATAATGGGTGACTTTTCTAGGTTCCAACTGCTCCAAGAGCACCTTTTTTTTTTTTTTTAAATCAGTACATTTATTCACAAACTCACTGGTGCACAGAGAAAAGAGATGGAGCAGGTCAAAGTAACAGTTTGGGTCAGCAAGATGTTAGCGCTGACTGAGATGCATGGAAGGTAAGGTTATATGTGAGGGCAGCAGACGAAGGTGGGAGTCAAGCAAGGCAAGAGATAGATCATGTGTGGCATGTTTTCTTTCTTCTAATCTCTTGCCTTGAAAGCCAGCCTCTCAGTCCCAAGACTCAAGGCCCTGTTTCTCTCGGATAAATGTGCACAGCTCACGGGAACACTTCATGTCTGCACATCTAGCAGCCCCCACTCCCTGGACTATTACCTGACACCCTCTTGGCCTCACTGCTAGCCCACCACACTGCCCAACAGCAAGGACCCTGTGGTCTACCCAGATGACAGAGTCAGCTACCAGAAAGCCAAAGAATGTTCTATGTGTGTCAGCGTCATTCAAAGACCTCCCAAGGAATTCCCTTGATGGTCCAGTGGTTAGGACTCAGTGCTTTCACTGCCATGGCCCAAATTTAATCCCTAGTCGGGGAACTAAGATCCCGCAAGCCACATAGTGTGGCCACCCCCTCAAAAAAACAGAGCTCCCAAACTCTTCCAATTCAGCTAGAACCTTGAACTTTTATATCAACAGACTTCAAGCACAAGTTCAAGTCACCTCTCAATCACTGGCCTCCAAGGGGCAGAAGAGGGACAGGAATTATCCAGGTTCACAGACAAACTCATATTTTTCTCCTCAAACTTAAGGAAGCTCAAACCCGTCAAATCTGTGTGTCTATGCTATCTTGTGTTTGCTCAGGTGACTCTGAGTTCCCTAATAAGACTGGGATGATAAATGGCAGGAAACACTGGCCTGCAATTCCCTGCAGATACCCACAGAGAACAAGCTATACCTGAATCATTAAGGCTTGACTACACACATCTAGAGAGTCAAGTCAAATCCCATTACACCAGGTCCTCTTGAAAGCAGGCTGCCCATCTGGGAGACACGGGGTCTGTTTCTCCAAGCTCATGAAACAGTCACACAGGTTAGAAACCACTGGTTGCTCTAATTATTTGCCTAAGACACACTAGTAGATTTTAGGGTTTCTTATATTGTTGTGAGTTGTTGTTGTTTTTTTAATTCTGTTAGTTACTTGATTCACATTTTCATGCTTTAGCTGAAACACTTGGGAAATTAAAAGTCATCCTAACAGGGTATAATTAAAAGTTAAATTTAGCAACTAAAATCTCATCTCATGGAAAGTCTCCTCCAAATCATAGAAGTGTCGTTGTGGCAATTTGTCTAGAAGTCAGCACAGACAAGTACGGATTCAGGCACTTGCCACCGCGATGCATCTGTCAAGGCTGCAGCTGAGCAATGAGAAGCACATACCCACCATGTTCTATTAAAGCATCAGTGTCTTGCTTCAAATGCTTTAAAAAATGAGATTTCATAAAAGTTCTGCCAACCAGTCAGCCCTCTACAACGAGGGCTAAACAGGTGCGGTCTCCCACAGAAATTAGAAAATGAGTTCAAGGACTTCCCTTGTGCCCCAGTGGCTAAGACTCTGCACTTCCAATGCAGGGGGCCTGGGTTCAATCCCTGGTTGGAGAACTAGATCCTGTGTGCCACAACAAAGATCCAGTATCGCCAAATAAAGAAATATTTTAAAAAGAAAAGGAGTTCATGCGTCATGAAAGTTTAAGACAGAATATTAGTTTCTAGTTACTGCCACTATCTACTAATCTTGCTTTGAAAAATGAAGTGAACATCACTCTTCAAAGTCAATTCCAGGAATCGTGAAGTATGCCAACCCCCTACCCTGTCCCAGGAGGTGTCCTAGCTTCGCCATCCTTCTCCCACATTCACGGGCACCCTGATAAGAGAATAGCTCTGCCTCTTCTCTCCTCGTTACCTAATGGTTTCAATAGTGCTTCTGAGTCCCGAGCAGGACGTCTATACAACTATCCTTCCACTTAGCAGTCCCTCAAGAAGTCATTTTGTAATCATGAAAAGCCCTTCTCCATGCATATTCAGCAGATGCTCTCAAAATGGGGTTTTCCAACACCCATGGAAGCTGCCACTGAAGATGCATTTTCTGCACTCCCTACTCCAGATCAGCTGGCAGTCCTAGGAAGGGGCATCTGAATTCAGGGCTAGCACTTATCTAGATAAAGACGGCTGCGAGTGTTGCCCCTGGTGACCACATTCACTTTGGCAGAAGCAGCAGTGATGAATATTTCTCTGGATTGTAAATTCACATCAGCCAGGTGCCTTTGTTTCAAGAAACAACTTTTTGGTAATTGATCTTGAGAAAACTCTTCCCTGAAAGTTTAAGGCAGAACTCTCTCCCTCTGACTTTATGTATCTCAGAGCCCAAAACTGGCTCATTTGGAACAATCTATAATACCCCTGGAGTAGATTTCAAGTATAGCATAGGTAAGAGTAGGAAAAAGATTCTCTTGACCTCAGTAGATTAGCTAGTGGTTTCAATCTTCCACCACCTACCTCAAAAACACATAAATCAAGGTTAGCAAGCTCTGCCTGAGGGGTGCCTGTATTCTAATAAGTTGCCCAAATGGAAAACATTTAGTGAGAGAAAATAGCATGCACAAATCACATATGTAGAGGGACTTAGTTTTCAGAAACATTTTTAGGAACTAATATGTAACTTCAAGCCTGTCAAGTAAGCTAAGTTTCATTAGCCCTACGGTATAAGTAAAGCTGACAGGGGTGAGGTAACCTGCCCAGAGGTACTCAAAACCTGGCAGCACTGGATGGTAAACTTAGGTCTTGACAACTTTGAGCTGCTTCTGCACAGACTATGTGGTCCCCAAGCAAAAACCTGCATGATCCAAAAACTCCTCCATCACTGAGAAGTGGGTGTTTGCTTCACCATGATAAATCTCTGGGGTTACTTTAAAAACCTATAACCATAACAGGACTGAAAAATGCCACTGGGAGAAACAGTTCACACCTCTGCTCTAGATTTCCTTATCACAGCTTAAAATAACCAAAGTATTACTGACCTCCAGCACAGCGGACTCACTCTGTTAAGATTTTATAACATTTTATATGCTTCAGGCACAAAGCTCAAGAAATCCAAGAGAAACTCAAGGATGTTTCCACACAATATTTCCAAGCACATGCTTCACATTCCCCTGAAAATCAATGGTAGTTACTAGATACTCGGGAGCTCTATCACTTTATTAAAAAGTTTTGTAATACTATTATGGGTAGCAACCAGTGAGTGGGTGAAATTGCTTGAGCTTCCCTGGTGGCTCAGAAGGTAAAGAGGTCACATACAATGCAAGAGACCTGGGTTTGATCCCTGTGTCAGGAAGATTGCCTGGAAAAGGGAATGACTACCCACTCCAGTATTCTTGCCTCGAGAATTTCAAGGATAGAGGAGCCTGGAGGGCTACAGTCCATGGGGTTGCAAAGAGACACACAACTGAGCACTATCATATCACAACCAGTAAGTGAGTATGGTGAAAGTTAGTGTGTATATGAACCACAATGACATCAGAGATAAGAAAACTAGTAAAGAACAACCTTGATTCAACTGAAATAAACAACCAGAAGAGACTTTTAGAAGCTGGTAGAGTTTTAAAAATCAGATCCCACTTAAAATATGCTCAACCACCCCCAGTTTGCATCCTGACTCTGAAATGGGTTCTGGCATCTGATTTTGGGAAGCCTAGTCATTCATATTTCCAGTGACAGGCTACCGTGGGCCAGATATCATGGTACAATGAAGAGAAAAAGGCCTGCTATGGGAGAGCTGATGGCCTCATGGGGATACTAGAAAGCTTGCATCCTTCTTCTAGAGAGTCACAAACCAGCAGTAGGGCTGCCTGCAGCATGTCTCCAAGGGCAGATGATTCTGGGCAAGAGCTCTGATGACAGTTATACACAATTTCAGAAAAGACAAGCTACCATGGGAGGGATTCAAGCAGGAAATAAGGACAAAACTGTTCCACTGCCAGTGGGATTTATTAAGAGTCATGAACTGTTCCAAATGAAAGGAGGGGACCAAGTCATAGAGACGAAAGGAAAAAGAGTCTGTGTTAGACAGCAATAAGGCAAGGATGCAACCCTATAATCTCCAGGACAGTCACTAAAAGAAGAGTAAAAGAATTAGCAAGTCAATAAACAGAGAACCTGGAATAACTTTTTGCTTAATCCAAAAGAAATCAAGAAGGAGGGGGAAAAAACCATAGAACATATAGGTCAAATGGAAAAGAAATTTGTCAGATGGAAAACAAAATTTCAAATACACTGGTAACTACATACATGAATGGTAAACTGAAAGCTACCCAATTAAAATATTGTACAAAAACAAAAGTTGAAAACAAGGACCTAAGTACATTTCAAAAAACATGAAAGAGAATAGATGTTGTCACCAGGGTCTATCTCGCCGCCCACAATGAGGGCCTGCCAAGTTTCCCAGCACAGTCCTCCATGCATCAGCATCCCTACCTTGCATAACTCATTTGTTCGCTTCCATGCACTGTTAGGAAAGCAAATTGCTTCATTGGAAAAGGCCATAGAAAACTCTGCTGTCTTGCTGATTCTTTATTGAGAAAGCCCTTGTTCCTCCCTGCTAGGAATAATTCATTTAGTGCATCCTTGCATATGCATATTAAACCCTGCATTGTATACAGATTATTACATTGTTTTATTGGAAACTGCTCTTTATTGGACAGCTTTTCTGGGGTCACCACTCATCATGGAAATGGATTTTTTTTTTCCTGCCCACATTCCTTGCCCCACCTTCCCCCCCAACTCCCGCAAGCCCCAGCCTCCAAGTACCAGGCTCCATTAGTGCAGTAATAAAACCACTACTGTTTGGTTAGCAGTAATCAGTTCTAAAAGCATCAATGCAGTGCTTCATGAAGCAGGGCTATTGTTAGGTGCAGCAAACTTCCCTGGCATCAATCAACAGCAGTAGATGGTAGCAGACTTTTCTAAAGCTTGCCAGGAATGCAGTGAAAAACTGGACAATATGTGCTCAACAACAAGGCGATGTGTCTCACACAAAATCAAACAAAATGACCAGTAACTAAATACACTCATTTCTATGCAGTCTAGCTCTACTGCATGTTTGTCTTAAAATTGGGGTAACAGTTACTTCCCTAGTATCTAGCGGTAGTGTTTCTGTTGCTGCCTGCTTACCGCCCAAAATATCAGTCAGCCTCAGCTACAAAGATAACTTTTATTGCTTTATATGTGTTAACTCTATAGATAGAAGAAAATGAGAAACAGAAGAAAAGAAAAAGAAAAGAAGGTTGGGAGGAAGAAAGGGATAAAGAATCCAATAAAGCAGCTTTATCTCAGTGCCTCCAAGGGTCAAGGGACAGGATGAGGGTTCAGCCATTAGCCTTCCTGGGTCTCCATTTCTTCATCAGGTTCACAGGGCTGATTCATGTTAAGATTGATGTTATTCAACTATTTTTTTACCTATAGCATCAGCAAATTCATAGGATTCACACAGATAGCACTGGAAACACTTGCTCAATTGGTTAAGATAGAACATGGAAATAAGTTTCTATTTCAGCTTAGCTCTCTGATCATCTTCTTCAGAGATTAAATTCTTCACCTTTAAAAAACGAAATTTTCTTTAATATGTACAGCTGTTAGCTAGAAGAACTCTGGTAACTTTATACTTTGGTCAATCCAAATTTCTCCATTTTTCACTGCCAAAAGACCTCTCAGCTTTTTTGTTGGAAGGCAGTAGGGGCTTTGTTTTGTCTTTGTCTTAGGTAGGTACAAAGGGACTCCACACCTGTGGATGAAGAAATCCCAGGAAGACTATTAGCCACGCCACCCCTGAAGATGCAAACCACTGCAATGTCAGTACCGAAAAAGAATAAGGAGGGAAAAAAGAAGAATAGAAACACGTCAACACCTGAGTAGGAAAGGAGAAGCTATCGAAATGAGGAAAAGAAGGCAGGCTGGTAGAGGAAGTGGGTCTGAAAGAAGGAAGAGTGACAGAAGGAAATGGACAGGCTTAAAACTTTCCGAGAAAGTCTTTATTTTGCTATGTGTCAAGACCGATTCTGTTAGAAATGCCTGCTGCTTCTCGACATGAGATCAAATACTTTTGAATACCTAATCATTTAGCCACAGAATATATATTAAGACTAAAACTGAAAATTCTTTCCTTTCTCTTGTCCTATATGAATTTTATTGAGACAAAAAGACATATGTCTCTTAATAGGGACTCTAAAAATAAGTTGATCTAGGAAAAAGTTTAAAACAAAATGAAATTTAACAGTAGAGTGGATTAAATTTTGCTCCCAATTAAAAAAAAAAACTAATATATACACAACATACATGGGGGAAAGGAAGGGAAGAAGAAATGTAAGAACAAAGAGAAGACAAGACAGAATTAGAAAATATTCTCTTCAGAAGGGCAATCAAACAACATTCATATGTAAACCACACACTGTCCTTCCTTTCCCTTCTAGCCTGGAGAGAAAGTCTATCTTTTGGTTTTCTTTTTGTGCTTTATTTAGCTCATGAAAACAATACACAAGGGCAGCCTTCATAGGGCTCCCAATCCCACCTGCCATCCGTTCAAAGACAATACAAAAGAGCAGGAACCAGTCTCATTTATGGAGGTAAGATAAAAAAGGAAGAATTTACTGAGCAGTAACATGGTAAAAGAAATGAAGTTTACAGTTTAGCATTCAAACTAATAAAGAATCACTGTGTACAAAATCTTAGGAGGAGATTAACCAGCCCAAAAGACTATGTAATCCAGTGTTTAGCTTCCCAATGACACTTGGGACCTCAGCTGTGGAGCCACTATAATAGGGTCACCTCCTCTGACCACAAAAGCTACAGAGTAGGGCTAACACACACCCCTGCTCATGTAAAATATCCACCAGGGAAGAGCTGTAAGTGCAACTGAAGGCTCCAAGTCCAGAGGATACAAATTTTATCTTGTGACATCAACAGAGAACCACCATGAGCTCAACTAGCCAGAAGCTCAGTCACAGCGGAGTCATTCAGGTTAAAGAGGTTGTTCAGGGTGCTGGAAACTGGCTGAGATTCCACTTAAGTGGATGGAGGGGGAACTGGAGGCAAGGACAACACCAGGCTCCAGCAAATGACCTGAGTCATAATCCTACCTAAGGTAAATGGAGAAAAGGAGTTGGCTGGCCCTTGACCTAGCTCAAAGTGGGTTAACCTTAAAGAGAGTCTCTTAGGGAACAGGAGTGGATTTCACACCTCATTTCTCTTTCCTGAAGAATGCTGTCAATGAAATGAATGAGTATTATGAGCGCAAGTGGGCACTGAACAGATTCCTAAGAGAGGGGTGTACTTCTTGTCCCAAGCAAACATCTAGCTCTCTGGCAACTCTCTTCTTCCCGCTGGCAACAGGTATGTAGAATACTCACCACTTTTCTAAAGCATACACCCACACACACGACCAATTATGTCCACTATTTATTCAGTCTTTTATTAAGGAACACAATGTCACTTTCCTTTCCCAGAGTTTCTCTCCTTTTCTCCAATCTTCTCAAAAGCTTACCCAGCTATATCTCATTCTCTCTGGACAGCGTATTTGGCTGACTATCCTTAGGAAAGGAATTGCAAACTAATCAATGGCTTCAAGAGTCTTTTGATAGCAAACATTTGATGCAGGTGAGGAGAGAAAGAAAATGTTTCCTTTAAAGAGGGTGTTGCTTTAAGTAATCTTGAGACCGCCTGGGGGGAGACACATACACGCACACGCACACGCACGCGCACACACACACACACCCATATCTTACAGAAAAACCCAAATGAACTTTATTGGCCAAATAGCTTCCAGTATATTCGGTGAGGCTGTAGAAAGCAGGTGGAGGAAACCATTTTGGACAAAGGGCTCAAGGACATCTCTAGGCAGCTGGCCAGCTGCCCAGCTGCCCATAAGGCCATCCTGCACATAACATTCGTATTCTCTCCTAATGGGAGGCCTATTTTACTCAAGGAAATATTTCATTGGGAAAGATTCACCCAGAAAAATACAAAGTTTGCAAGAAGGGAATAAAAACATGTAATGATTCACAGTGAATCCACAGAGCCATACTCAAACATACATGATAGCATGCATGGTGGTCAACCAGGTTCGAGCCCTTGACAGATCCACTGCTGAAGTCACACAACCGAAGTCAAGATTTAGCCAGCAAAGAGAAATATGATCTGCCACAGGTTGCTCAGTCAGCCCTGAGAATCCTGGGTCCTTAAAACAACGGTCTGCAGAATGTGACATCCACTCAGTATGAACTCTGCCCAAGAACTGGCTGTCCTCATGGTCTTGAAAGAGCTGGTCTGGAGACGTTAGAAAAAATGGCTCCTGGCTTCCCTGGTAGCTCAGCTGGTAAAGAATTCGTCTTCAACGCAGGAGACCCCGGTTTGATGCCTAGGTTGGGAAGATCCGCTGGAGAAGGGATAGGCTACCCAATCCAGTATTCTTGGGCTTCCCTGGTGGCTCAGCTGGTTAAGAATCCACCTACAATGCTGGAGACTTGGGTTCGATCCCTGGGTTGGGAAGATCCCCTGGAGAAGGGAACAGCTACCCACTCCAATATTCTGATCTGGAGAATCCCATGGACTATATATATAGCCCATGGGGTTGCAAAGAGTCGGACATGACTGAGCGACTTCCACTTTCACTTTTCCTAAGGAGGGTCTTGTCAATCAGTGAAAATGGCTGTCCTACTGCCGTGAGATGCCCAGGTTAGCTACGTCAGAGGACAATGTGGTGGTGTGATGTGTGAACTGGGCTCTCCTGGGAAGGAGGGACCGGTCTGCTGCTAGAATCAACACCCGTGTGTGACAGGAGTCTGGCGCAAAAGCACTGCACTCACCCTGTGTCCCACGACCGCAAGCACATAAGAGTGACAGCTGTTCTCTGAACGCCGAAGATGAAATTAACACGGATAAAAGGCTGCTGGCTGGCTTCTAGGATGAAGAGTCCATAAACACGGTTGGGACAGAGCCTTAGTCTTCCCACCCCCATCACTAGCACTATGATCTTGCTTTCTCTCCAAAATCATAATTTTAAAATCGTCCTCCGCATTTTGCCTCAAGTTCACACACCTTGTCTGTTACTAAATATTGTGACTCCTGTCCCTGAAATAAAACCAGTTCTCTGGTTCAATTGTTCTTTATTTTGATAACCTTGCCTTTACTTAACCTTGTCTTTACTTCCAGGTTCAATATTGTATAGTAGTTTCAGATTCAAGCTCTACCCCTGACAGTATGCGTGTGTTCAGTATGGTACGGTCACTTCAGTCGTGGCCAACTCTTTTGAGAGCCCATGGACTGTAGCCCACAAAGCTCCTCTATCTGCGGG
Source organism: Moschus berezovskii (assembly GCF_049115385.1). NCBI lineage: Eukaryota > Metazoa > Chordata > Mammalia > Artiodactyla > Moschidae > Moschus > Moschus berezovskii. The sequence continues at coordinate 94,433,971 of NC_142461.1, read as the reverse complement.
ATTCTCTAGGCAAGAACACTGGAGTGGGTTGCCATTCCCTCTTCCAGGAGACCTTCCCAACCGAGGGAGCGAACCCTCTTCTGCGGCTCCTGCATCGCAGGTAGACTCTCTACCACTAAGCCACCAGATAAGCCCACTGCTGACCGTATAACCCTGGGCAAATTCTTCACTCCTCTAAGCTACCACTTAGAGGACCTGAAAATGGTCACTGTCGGGATTCAACAGGAATGAGCATGTAAACTGCTCAGCATGTGTTAAATCCTCAATAAAGCATCAATACCAGCAGCATCGTGACAAACCGGGTCTTGATCTGCATTTAATTGGACCATACCAACATGACCCAGTGTCACTGTTAGCAGTCTTGCTGGTGCCAACTTCAGTTCGCACTCTCAGTTACATGCCACGTGAAACAGAGCACCTGGACCCCAAACTGTAGAACCCTCCACCACGGCTACCCTTCCCACAACCTTCATCTACTCCCTTCCTTAACCTCCTCCACAGACAGGAAAACATCGCTCCAGTCCTTGGTCTTCTAGAAAATGCTTTCAGATCAGTTTAATCCAGAGCAGGGAATGCAGTTTTTCTTCCTTTCTCTAGCTCCTTGCTGCTGCTGCTGCTGCTGCTAAGTCACTTCAGTCGTGTCCGACTCTTTGTGACCCCATAGACGGCAGCCCACCAGGCACCCCCGTCCCTGGGATTCTCCAGGCAAGAACACTAGAGTGGGTTGCCATTTCCTTCTCCAATGTGTGAAAGTGAAAAGTGAAAGTGTAGTCGCTCAGTCATGTCTGACTCGTAGCGACCCCATGGACTGCAGCCTACCAGGTTCCTCCGTCCATGGGATTTTCTAGGCAAGAGCACTGGAGTGGCTTGCCATTGCCTTCACTCAACACCAAAACACACAAACAAAAAACCATTGCTATATATAAAGAGTAATAAGTGGTATTATAACCACCTTTATGAATTTGCTTCTCCCAGTTACCATTTTCCTAATCCTCCACAGAGGGTAATTTTTTTTTAAGGCCTTGTACAAGACAGCTGGGTTTGGACAAAAAAAACAGCTAATCATTTGGAATAATATTTTTATTTCCTTGGAACACCTTGAAAAGTGAAAGTGTTAGTGGCTCAGGCATGTCCCACTCTCTGTGACCTCACGGACCACAACCCACCAGGCTACTCTGTCCATGAAATTCTCCAGGCAAGAAAAATGGAGTGGGTTGACATTCCCTTCTCCAAGGGATCTTCCCTACCCAGGGATCCAACGAGGGTCTCCTGCATTGACAGGTGGATTCTTTACCATCTGAGCCACCAGGCAGCACCTTAGTATCTCGTTACACAAATGAAATAAGGGATGAGAAAGCAAACGATGTACCTCCTAGTGTTCCATCAAAGCTTCTTCTTGACACAAGACTTGAAAGCCTGAGAACTTTATGAATTTCTCAACTAGCAAACTTCTCATTTTTTTTTTCTGTTCCCAGCATCTGGTAAAGATTGATTTTAGAAATCACTGCACAGCAAGCATTTCTCCCAGGTCTGGTAGTCAGAGCTAACTACTTCAAGGAAAAAAAACAAAACAAAACTCACAATTCCCAGATTTCATCTGATTTGATTGATAGGGTCTACAGCTTGGGAAAAACAAATAGGAAAAGAACACTAAGCCAGTAGTTAACCAGCAAATGTGAAGCTGCAAATTGTCATTTGAATTCTCACTCCCTAGAGACTTTAAATCCCTAAGTGTTTTATAAACCAATTGGCAAAGTTCTCTCACTCATCCTAAGAAACATAATACAACAAAGACAGGGAAGAGAACATTAAGCTACGATGAAGAATACAAGGTAGATTCACTGTTTAAAGTATTTCGTTGTTTTTGTTTTTTAAGTTCTTTGAGGATAAAAAGACCTAAGTGGTATGTATTATAACCTATCACAACTAGCCAGTACCTGTCAATTACGCTACAAGGAGAAGCTAATTCAAGGCTCTCTGTTAAGTAATTTTCAAATATGTACCTTATTTTGAATTGAGAGCTACACTAATCCACTTACCCTGAGAAACTCTTCAAAGCCCTCCCTATTCCCTGTCACTCTCCCATCATCAGGGATCACTGCAGATGAAAGGGTAATTTTCCAACCCAAGTTACTGAATCTAACGCTCATCTTTTGTAAACCGCAAATACTGAACAGGGACTAGAGTCATCCACAGTTTCTTTCATCTGTGAGCACCTGTTGAGTGCCAGGTACTGCACTGGTGACTGTTTAGTTAACTCATCCCTGCGAGTTTAGTTAACTCATTCCTCTGCCTAGAAAACTCCTTCCTCCCAGGAAGTTGAAGGGAAGGGATGATAAAGAAGTTTGTTTCTAAGACAGATGAAATGGACCAGCAAAGGTTAATTAACCTAAACCATGAGAAGTGTGCCCGAGTGGCTTCCGAACACAGAAAAGAGATGCTGGTGACAGCAGCAGCAGGAGCCAGTAGACTCAATGTGGCAGATAAAAATTCCCATGCCAAAATGCTGACAAACAAGGGAAGAAACAAAGCTTCCTCTCCATTTATTGCTCAGGCCACTGTCTGGCTACTGGGCCACACTGCAGCAGAAGAAAAACTTTGGGGACTTTCCCAGTGAACTGAGACAGGTGACAGGGAAGGAGAGCATGAAGACAAGAAGCTGATTACCATCCAAGCTCCATCCACCTCCCTGGAGACGGCCCCTGCCAGGAGTCAGCAGGCGGAGCTGGAGCTAACACCCAGCACTGCCTCAGGCTACGTGGGTTTCCCCGAAAGACTGGGGGAAAGGGTATCAAAAGAAATGGCATCTGATAACATTAAGCCCTCATATTCCATGGATGATATGTTCATCCTATAACTGAGAACTCCCTGAGGGTAGCAGGCATTTAGGGGAAATGGCATGCTCTATCCTAAGGGGGAAAAAAGAGAAAGTAAAAGCAATGTTGTAGGTTTTTGTTAATTTAACAGCAACATAACTATAACAGAGACCACTCATTAATTATCCATTATATACTAAGCACTATACAATGAGTTTAATGAACTTTATTTCTAAAGTCACAATAGCCCAGTGCAGCAAACAGTAGTTTCCCTACTTTTTCAAGTCAAGAAACCAATAGGGAATTTTTTCTTATTTTGTTCAAGGTTACAAAGTGACAAAGTATAAATGACTCAGAAGCCTCTGGCTTTCTTTTTCCCTTTCTGTTCATCATTCACTACCTTTAAATCATTAATAAAAAATGTTACTATTATGGTCCTATGCCAGGCACTGGAGAATAACATGGGGGGAAATAAAAAGAGAACAATGAACTTCAAATCAGTAAGAAAGTAAGGTAAATGAAACATCAACTCAAAATGGGGCAGAATGTGACACCTAGAAGGTATTGTGGTTTAAAAAAAAGAAAAAGCATGAACTCTGAAGTAAGGAAGACCTGGGTTTGAGGACCGAAATGGCAACCCACTCCAGTATTCTTGCCTGGAGAATCCCATGGACATAAAAGCCTGGCAAGCCCAGTTCACAGGGTCACGACTGAATGACTAACACTTCAACATACAATCCAGAGAAGTTAAGCCCCCTAAGACTCGCATTTCGCATCTGTCAAATAGAAGCAGTAATGGCAAAAGCAGTGATTCAATCTCTAACACCACTTAGACAAAAATTATACTACCATCATAAAAGTCAGACTCTAAAAGGAGAAAGTGTGGGCTATGGAAGGAATTCAAAGTTATCACAGTTACAGAACTTGCCAAGTATCTTCAATCTCAGTGTTTAAGACACCTGAAATGGGAAATGGAATGATGGGTCCATAACTCACACACATTCACTTTCTTCCTGTTCCCATGGCTTCATCACAGCACTTCCGACCTAACAGAGCTCTGATGACTGCCCAGTGGCGAGTTTACTCAGATATCTGTCTCCGCACTCAGATACTACCAAACACAGCAGGCAACTCTGCAACTGAGGTAACCCCTTCTTTGATAAAAAGAATATTCATGGCAACAACACAAGCCCATGTTCTATAAGACTGGAATTACAGGGAAGGATTTACCCATATCGCAGATATTCTGTATCATCATATCATAGATATGTAACATGCCTTCATAGAAACAAAAATTCACAAAACTTCAGAGCTCAAAACAGCAAAAGCAACAGTCTAATCCAGCCCCTTCTGAGTAAGGTCCCAAGAGGTAAGACTGACTTGCCCAACATCTGTCTGGAGGCTAAATTGCGACAGAATGTCCTGATTCTCAGAACAATTCTTACCCTTCCCCGTCCCCTTAGTTTCCAAGGAACAACTTAATGTATGATGCCACGTATTCTTAAAATATTTGACTATATGTAGTTTTAAGTATATACCACTATCAGCAGCATTCTATTTACCAGAACTTCTAATTAGGTAGCCAAATGAGCTGTTCAAAAACCCCACAACACACCACAAATTCAAGGCCACAGAACCAGGAATCAGGAGATTCAGCTACTAGTTAATTCTGGTTCTCACTGGCCAGTCTTCAGATCTCAAATCACTTTATTTCAACTGGGCCTCTGTTTCTAGAGCCATAAAAAGGAATTGAACCAACTTGTCCCCAAGATCATTCTCGTATCTAAAGCTCCTGGATTCCCAATCTCACAGCAGATACAGAAAACCCAACATTTATTTTTTTTTAAGTTACAAGTGCACACACACACACACACAAGATCACAGACATCATATAAGGACAATAGGTATATGTATCAAAGCTATGCATGCTTTAGGGTTTTTCCACAGAGGTAAGCACTGTGTTTTCCAAAGGCAAACAATTCCCTCTATCCAGAGCAAGGACCGGATGTTGGAGACATGAGTTATTCTGTTGACATTCTAGGTGCTGGTCAGTGAGAGGACAGGAACCAGAGCAGCTTCCTACAGAGGACAGAAGACACACTGGCTCCGGAAAAAAACAAAGAGATGCTCTGAATGCCAGAGGATCTCTGCTTCCCAAGCCCTTCCTAATCCAGCCTTCTATTTAACAGTGATAGTAATACAGTGAGACTAATTGGTAATGCTCAATCTCTTTTTGGCAAAAGTAGTGAAAAGAATTTACTTCTAGAACCAGAGTTCACACGAGTAAACAGGGATGCTCCAACCAAGGATGCCCCAGGGAACATGAAGCCTCCCAAACACCATCAGCGATTTCTTCCTCATCCTCTGTTCCCAAGCACCTACACTTTCCCCCCAACATGTCAGAATACAAATGCGTCCTTTACCAAGCACTCTCTTCAAAGGCAGGAATGAACAAAGAGCAGTAAGAACCCTGACAGGCTTTTAAGAAAGGAGGAGGAAGAGGATGAGCAATGGCTGCCCCAGGCGTCTCATGCAGGGACAGCGCCCTCCTTACCTTGTCATCCCAAACTCAACCCTTCAAGAAACATCACCACAGAACCTCCTTCACCTCATGTGATTTTGGAGCATATGTTCTGACCCTCTCGTCCTCTTCTCAAAAAAAAAAGTTTTTAATTTGTCTATAAAATATATGTGTGTTTATAAATACATACATGTATATTCCTGCATCTCTTCTATGACAGTAGCTGACTGCACCCTAACACCTCACTGGGTTTAACAATATAGATAGGGCTTCTGTTCTGCCTTTGCTGTGTTTAACGCCACCACCGTGTTGCCACAGACAGTCCAAAAGGACTCACAAAAGAAATACCCCAAAGATACTTCTGAGTTCCTTTCCTTAATCAGAATTCTACGTAGTTCCCAACAGGCATCCACCCATTCATTCGCCCAACACTGGCAATCTCATGATACAAGCCCTTGATTATGAGCAACGTAGAATTTGAAAAAGGATAGATAGATGTATATGTATAACTGAATCACTCTGCAGTACACATCTGAAACTAACAACATTGTATATCAACCACACCCCAATGTAAACAAAATTTTTTAAAGAAGAAAAACAAATTTTTAAAAAGTAATGAAAATCATTTTAAGGTTTGTAGTAACAGAGCAGTGAGGAAATGACAGTATCCCCAAAGCTTACTTAAAGCTTTCTTTTTTCTACTTACATGTTTTTTCTACTTAAATTCAGTTTGGTATCTCCTTTCTCCATTTTCTTCTTCTCAGTCAGCGGATAAATAAGTACCTGCGACCCAATGTTATGCCATGTGGAGTGAGGAGATACAAGATAATTAACTCAGAAGATAAAATGTTTTATGTAGGAAAGGAAAAGCTCGCCAATTAATACCCATTAAATCAATCAACAACTGACAAAAAGCAGCGCAGGAGTTGCATTCATTGAACAGGCTCTGGTTCATTCAACAGACACATACCAGGGACATAGGGAGATCCAAGATGGAAGTCCAAGATGCGCTCCAATGCCAAAAAAAAAAAGGTGGGGTGGGCAGGGATTTACTGAAAATGAACACAGTAAAACTCTCTTATATTCACTTGATTTTTACAACTCTGTTAGCTAGAGATTCATGGTAAATTTCATTCTTGAAACAGGAGTCACACAGGTGAGGAGAACTGGTCAACTGAGTCGAAGCCAATCCTGAGTGCCCAAACCTCTGAGCATATCATCTGTCACTGCTCCAGTTGGGGCAAAAGATGACAAGCACACACCAGAAGCCTGAAGGGGACCTGGAGCACCAGAAGGTAAGACAGGGCTTCCAAGTGAAACACGAGAGTATGCTAAACGGACAGGAGCCAACAGCAAAGCTCCCAGTGGCCGAAGCTGGAACCATCTGAACAAAATAATGCTGGATTATAACCCAAGGAATAAAATAAATATCCACGAGTCCGCACTGACATATATAAACTACTGAATAAGCAAAGGAAGAGCAGTGGGGGGTGAGGGTGGCGAGCAAGATGCATCTCCCATGCAGAAGAAATCCAAATAATTGATGTAGATTCTCCACCCTTGAGGCCCTGGAGCTGGAATCCCTGTTCCTGAGGTGTGGACTACACACAGGGACTTCCCTCCAAAGAGTGCAGAGGGAGGGATGGAAGGGGCCGGGTGGGCCTGTGTTACAGTTTACAGAGGAGAAACCAGGCAAATGCTACCTTTGCCAGGTGATCAAGGTCAGCATCGACAGTGCTGTCATATTAATCTTGACAAATGGTGAAAATGGTACTTTACCTAGTCTAACCATCAGAGAGAAAACACCAAACAAATCAGAACTAAGGGGCATTCTGCAAAACACCTAATGAGAACTTCTCAAAACCATCAAGGTAATCAAAAACAAGGAAAGTCGGAGAAACTGTCACAACCAAAAAGAGTCATAAGAAGACACGATGACTGTCATCTGGTGTCCTGGATGGGACCAGAAACAGAAAAAAACATATGTAAGGTAAAAACTAAGGAGTAAAGGACAGACTTTAATAAGAATATATTAATATCAGTATCGGCTCATTCATCGTGACAAACGTACCACACCAAGGTTAAGACTCTGATGCTGGGAAAGAGTGAAGGCAAAAGGAGAAGAGGGTGGCAGAGGATGAAATGGTTAGATAGCATCACCGACTCAATGGACACGAATTTGAGCAAACTCCAGGCGATAGTGAAGGACAGAGGAGCCTGGTGTCCTGCAGTCCGTGGGGTTACAAGGAGTTGGACACAGCGACTGACAACAAAGGTTCAGCATACAGGGGAACTCTGTACTATCTTCTTAATTCCTCTATAAATCTAAAGCTATTCTATGGTAAGAATTTTATTTCAAAAGCAAAAAAAGAGAAGAGAAAGAGAGTGGTGTGCAAGGGAGAACAGACAGAGCCTGGCCAGTTCACTTCAGCAGCAACTGCCCTCCTCACCCTGTCCGCCTCCTCTCTCCTGCCTTCGAGGACTGGAAGACATCAGTCAAAGCCTTGAAGGCAGAACCCTGCAGGGGTCTGAAGCGGCTTCTACTAAGAGCTGGACCACACTGCGAGGCGAGTTCAGATTTTATTTCAGTGGCCAGAGGCGTAACAGGCATTGCCTGAACTTTTCTAAGAAACAAAGGATCCCCAGAGCCTATTCCCCAGAACCCCACTTGGAATGGGGTGATAGGCCAGGTCTGCTGGGGCTCACCTTCACCCCCCACCCCTGACTGAGAGCACACCCACTCACATCTCCTTCCTTCTTTTCACCACTATTTACAAATGGGAACAACTCTGTGCGTTCATGGGCTTTTAAAGGATTAAACACAGCAACGGAAACTGCTTAGAATAGTTCTCTTTTTTCCCCTAAATGCTTCTCTTTTCTAACAGTTTCTCGAGCCCCGTGTACAAGCTTAGCAGGTCAATCAGACCCCAGTAACCACTTCATCAGACACCTGTCAGAAATCCATCTGAGGTTCAAAGGCAGGAGGGGAGCACCAGCAGACCTGCAGGCAGGGGAGGAAAGCCCCCACCTCAATCGGTGGTAGCGCCTTCTGCTGACCCAACAAGCACCCCCAAATCCACAGGGAACCTGACAATACAGGTGTCACTTGAAAACGTGGACACTCCCCACATCGTCACAAACTTGGCCCTTTGATGCCTTGCATTGATTAAGTTATCGCTCTTGGCCTCCCAGCACTACTTCTTCCTCTTTTAAGATCAAAAAGGAGGCATTCGGCAAGCGTAAAGGACAGTCAGGATCTCAACTCAACTCCAATAACTCATCTACAGAAACCCCTGGAACCATGCACTGAGACCTCATGGCAATTCACTTACTGAAGTGGAGTGTTCAACATGCAATTTTAGGGAGGCTTATTATGACATATGTCTATTTTCTTTGATAGGACATATTTAAATGAATTGTTCTTCCTAAAAACACTGAAGAACTGCACACGGTCCATGTGAAATAATACTCTTTTTAAAACTGATAAATTCCCCAAACTTCCAGAGCTTAAGTTCCTCCCCTACACTCTCCCACACCAGAGTCCAGACATACAGTCACATCACAGGCACAAGCCTGCTAAGAGCTGAAATGAAATTGTCTTGCAAACCCATGCCTACTCTAATACAGGAAACCACTTCACTGTTTAAGTTCCAATGTTTTCCAATGACTATATTACATCTGAAGCCCAATAAAGGTTCACACCTTTTGTTGGCACGTCTGCCCAATCATTCCTGCCTGGCTGTGGTGTGGGTAGAATATATATGAAAAAAAAGAAGGAAAAACATCCCGAGTCCTAACTCTCAATGATGGGTGATTCTGCCCCTTCCCCAGCACATGTGGCAATGTCAGCAGACATTTTTGGTGAGCATAACTAGAAGGAGAATGTGTTATCCAGTGCTTGCTTGGTTGCTCAGTCATGTCTTTGTGACCCCCATGAACTGTAACCTGCCAGGCTCCTCTGTCCATGGGATTTCTCAGGCAAGAATATTGGAGTGGTTTGCCATTTGCTTCTCCAGGGGATCTTTCCCAACCAGTGATCGAACCTGTGTCTCCTGCATTAAAGATGGATTCTTTACCTGTTGGGCCATCAAGAAAGTCCCAACCCACCGGCATCTATCTAGTGTGTAGAAGCCAGGGATGCTGCAAAACATTCTACGTACAAAGCACAGGACGGCCCTCCACAACACAACAGTCATCCACCCCAAACACCCAACTAGAGCTGAGATTAAGAAATCTTGTTTCAAAGCCTGAGAAGAAACCTGAAAACTGCCTAAGAACACATTTATGGAGAAAAATGTAAGTTACACTGATTCCTCCCCAACTCTATTTGCAGCATCTTCCTTCTGCCCCCTGCTCACAAGGTTCTGTCCTCTCCCCTTGAAACTCCACAAAACTGGTTTTCTGCTCCACTTTCATGGATTGCTATCTCCAACCTCAGCCCATGATATCAAATCCTACAATTGATTACTTCCTGTGACCAACCTCAAACGCAACTCATCAAAAATTTCATCACAGGGCCTCTGAGCCAACTCTTCACTTCCTGCCCTCTTTTAATAAATATCTCACCACTTTCCCCATGACAGAGGTTCAAACCCTCAGTGACACTTCTCACTCTACCCCTCCTCACCAATCCAAGGGCCCAGTTTTGCTCAGCACTGAATATCTAGTAGCTAGCACTTTGCCTGTCATGTAGAACATGTGCAAATATCCATTAAATGAATAAACCCAGGAGTATAATAAAAACACAAAGGTCACATTTTTAATCCTTCATCTCCCACCCTCAAATCAACAGCAAAGCCCTGTGAATTGCACCTCCCGATATAAAAGCAGCAACTCAAATGCCTGCCTGAAAAATCCAAACAATGTCATTCATCCCCACATAAATGCCAAATCCATCTCCCTCAAGTGTAAACCCTACTTTGTCACCACGTCCCCCTCCCAATCTCCCCCCAAAAGCTGTCAACGCCCATCAGACTCTTCCAGTCTAAACTCAACACCCACATCCAGGTTCCATGTTTCTAGCACCAGCAGCTCAAGTTACTATCCAGCCTTGTGTCTCCTACTTGTTGTCAAGACCATGAAGAGAACACTGACTAAATTACTCTTACCCATGTCCAGATTCACCAGCCAAGAAAGACACAGCCAAGGCCATCTTTGGCTCAGAGAATCCTCGAGGCTTCCCTGACCACCACCACTTTAACATTCTCACTCATGTCCTGTTTTGAGGCTTTCCATTGTTCTGTCAGGTCTACAATTTTTCTCTAATGTCACCACCCGGCCTCTGATTTGATTCAGTCTCTACCACTTCCACGCCACAGCCTTAGGGAGGGGAAGTCTTGCCCCCAAACCCCATCTCGGGTCTGGGGTCCCAGCACCAATGCCCAGAGACTGCCTCATAAAGCCAGCTAAGCCGTCTGCTGTTCCCGGGCGCCACCCAAGCTTGCCTATCACTGTGACCATCACATTCTTCTCCCTCTGGCTCTATCTCGGCCTCTCCACAGCACACTCATTCCTCTACGCCCAGCTCAGTGGCACATTCTCCCTGAAGCCTTTTCTAATTTTCCCACCCAGACAGAACTGCCTGCTCTTCTAAGTCATCCCTGGTGGCTCAGTGGAAAAGAATCTGCCTGCAACGCAAGAGACTCAGGTTCAACCCTTGGGTTGGGAAGATCCCCTGAAGGGGAAGGGAGACGGCTACCCACTCCAGTATTCTTCCCTGGAGAATACCATGGACAGAGGAGCCTGGTGGGCTACAGTCCATGCGGTCGCAAAGAGTTGTACACGACTGAGCAATTAACACTTGTACTTTACTTTCACTTCTAAGTCACCGGGTCATTTTCATTTTTTTTTAATTGGAATAGAATTTTACATTTAACATTAGTTTCAGGTGTACAGCATAGTGATTTGATATGTATATACACAGCTGACCTTGAACAACGCTGGGGTTAGGGGAGCTGACCCTCTCTGCATAATCGAACACAGTATATAATTTATAGCTGGCCCTCCAAATCCACAATTCCATATTGATAGATTCAACCAACTATGGATTGTGTAATACTGTTACATTACTAGTGAAAAAAAATAAATAGACACAGGCAATTCAAACTCACGCTGTTCAAGGGTTAAATATATTTCAAAATAGTTCAGTTCAGTTGCTCAGTCGTGTCCGACTCTTTGCGACCCCATGAACCGTAGCACGCCAGGCTTCCCTGTCCATCACCAACTCCTGGAGTTTACCCAAACTCATGTCCATTGAGTCGATGATGCTATCTAATCATCTCATCCTCTGTCGTCCCCTTCTCCTCCTGCCTTCAATCTTTCCCAACATCACGGTCTTTTCAAATGAGTCAGCTCTTCGCATCAGGTTGGAGCTTCAGCTTCAACATCAATCCTTCCAGTGAACACCCAGGACTGATTTCCTCACCAGAATAAATCTAGTTAACATCCGTCACCACGCAGGGGCAAAATTGTTTCTCTTATGATGAGAACTTGTAACATCTATTCTCTTAACAACTTTCAAATATACAATACAGAATTAACTATTAATAAAATCACCAGGCTGCACATTATATTCCATGACTTATAACTTGAAGTTTGTACCTTTTGACCCTCTTCACCCACCTTGCTCATCCCCTGCCTCAGTCAACAACCAACCTGTTCTCCATACCAATTAGCACAGTTTTATGTTGTTTTGTTTTCTAAATTTCACCTCTAAGTGAAATCACCTAATATTCTCTCTTTCTCTGAAATTTCACTTGGTTTCATGCCTTTAAGGCCCATCCATGTTGTTGTGGCACAAATGGCAAGATTTTCTCTTTTATTATGGCTAAGGTTTTTTACCAATGGGGTTTCCCTGGTAGCTCAGACGGTAAAGCATCTGCCTGCAGTGCGGGAGACCCGGGTTCGATCCCTGGGTTGGGAAGATCCCCTGGAGAAGGAAATGGCAACCCACTCCAGGACTCTTGCCTGGAAAATTCCATGGACGGAGGAGCCTGGTAGGTTACAGTCCATGAGGTCGCAAAGAGTTGGACACGACTGAGCGACTTCACTTCACTTCACTTCAAGGTTTTTTACCAATGCCAGCTCTCGGGGAAGAACAAGAGAATCAGAAGCTTACAGATGCTGCACTGTGGCCACTTCTCTCCAGAGACCTTCCCTTGATGGATGAAAGGACTAACAGAAGGAAGAGAGAGAGAAAAAGGGAGGGAAAAGAGAGGAAGGAAAATTACCAGCTGCACGTGTTAGCCAGGAAATTACCTGAGGTTCACACCCTGGAACCTATCACTTTTCCCAGCACATGTCAGTCTATTCATTGTCTTATATCTTACTAGAAAATTAAACTTCTCTCTTTTGACGTTTCTTCTGGAAAGCTCACGTGCAATTCCAGCAGGTAATTCTAATACCACAAATCCCAACATATTCTACACAGTTCAGAGAGTTAAAGGGAAAACTGAATTACTCAGATAATTTCCCCTAAATCTCCCCCTCTATTCTGCCCATCTGGTTTTCATGCAAATGATCCAGGCAAACCATCTGTGCTTGTGATTTTTTTTATTTCTCCAAACCCAGTCACTAAGTTCTTCCATTAGTAATTTATGGATTAATATGTGTGTGTGTGTGTGTGTGTGTGTGTGTAGTCTCATTTTCCTTCCTGAATATCCCAGGTGAAGGATTAAGTCAAATCTAAAATCCTTAAGTAAAGCAATATTAAATCCAAAGCATATCTAACCTCGGTATAGCACCTATTAGCCAATTTCAGAACAGTGTCAATTCTTAAAGGATGACAGCATCTTCTGGATGAGCCACAGAAATAATATATTTAGTCTGGAAATTTCGTGGACTTCTGAACATGTCAAGTACACTGCACCACCGAGGCCTTACGATTTTGTGAGACAGGCACTGAGGGCTTCAGAAACAAAGGCCCCGGTGGTGGGTAGAGAGGGCCACACGCTTCCTACAGATCTCACTTGAAAAGGGGTTTGGATAACATCGATGAGATGGCAGTTACAGCTTGACTTAAATAAAAACATACTTGTTAACTGGGGAAATAAAAGAAAAAAAGACAATGTCTGAATGCTGAAATAACTTGCAGAGGCACCGAAATTTACCCCTAGTAGGGTCTATCTATGCTAGGACCTATGGGTTACACTTGATCTTCAGATGAACAGGATACATGTAGAAATGAGAGAGCCACAGAGGGTTAAGTAGCACACTTGGCTTTTATTCTTAATCGGCAAGTGTTGAAAACAATGAAATAGTCAGTGACAACACTACCCACTGTATAAGATCATGAAACTATGAATCAGTTTCCTCAACTGACTAGCTCGACTCATTCCTATTTGACTTTTCAAGCCAGTTCAGCCCAAATAGCAATGATATCGTATATGACTTCTAAAGCAAAAAAGGGAAAAATAATCCCTTCCCACGAAAAATCACAACTGTACTCAGCCAAGTTCTTGTTTTCCAATGTGGAAATACTTAGTGATGGCTGTTCAGATGCTTAGTCTAGATCTCAGACACTGAAAGAAATGAGAGGGTGAGATGCACGCGTAGGAGTTCACTTTTGCAGAAACGCCATGATTAAACAACAAGGCTTACATTCATGAAGCCACATTAAAGACTTCAGAATCCCGTTTACTCTCTGTAGTGACAAATACGCTTAAGCAATGACTTTCTGATTCTGAAAGCAGCTCATAAGAATTATTTTAAAAAAAGATTTCACATTACTGCTTTGCTTTCACATTAAGAAAAAAAGAAAACTTTTTTCTTTTACTTCCCAAATTAATTTTTCCTATTCATCTCACAATTGGGTCTTTGGTTGAAGCATATTTGAAAGAGGAGGACAAAGCCTGGGCCAGTTATCCGAAGAAGAACAAGCTGTCTTCCGTTAAAGGGCTACAAAAATAAATTTGGCTTACTAACAGGAATTCAAGGAGATTTCCACACTGCCCTCTCATTTCATGTGAGTCCGTTGACTTGCGTTACTCATCCCTGCTTTTCTACAAATTCGTGTAGGGTGGGGGATGTTGAACAACAATTCTGTTTATCATTGTAGTCTGCTGCTGCTGCTGCTGCTAAGTCACTTCAGTCGTGTCCAACTCTGTGTGACCCCATAGATGGAAGCCCACCAGGCTCCCCTGTCCCTGGGATTCTCAAGGCAAGAACACTGGAGTGGGTTGCCATTTCCTTCTCCAATGTGTGAAAGTGAAAGTGAAGTCGCTCAGTCGTGTCCGACCCTTAGCGACCCCATGGACTACAGCCTACCAGGCTCCTCCATCCATGGGATTTTCTAGGCTATAGTACTGGAGTGGCTTGCCATTGCCTTCTCCGATCATTGTAGTCTAGCTAAACACAAACACAGGTTTCAAATTTCAAACCAAGAGCTCACATCTAATTTTCATTTTAAGAGATCAGTCCAGATGGTAGCTGAAGACCATTGTGGAGACAATTGGAACTAGTTTCCCAAGTGAAGCAAACAGCACATCTGGGGTCGAGTCGACCAATGAATCTCCTTTAAACCCAAGGCACCTTGGAGTGCAGTTTCCTCTCAATTAAGATATTCCGTTCAACCTCTCACCCAGAACTCATTGGCAAGTTGTCCTTCCCGTCATCTGTACCCCCAGCACTACTCATCTTTTTAAGTCTTATGTGGGGTTTCCACCTCAAGCCACCCAGCACCATGGCAACTCAGCTTGAACATACAGACATGCCTGGGTCTGAAAGAACACTCCAGCTGCTAATACAGGCTGATGAGAGGAGGGCTTCTGCAGCAGGGTTTCTCTTCTCTGAACCAAAGAATCAGAAAGGCGTTTTAACAGATTTTTTTTTTTAATTACACTTGGCAATGGGAAGTTGGGATGGAAAGTAACACATACCTATCACGGACACTCTAACGACATTGTGCTTCACCAGGAATAGCTTGGTGTTCTCAGAAAATAAAAGTATTACACCTATTCTTCATAGTCAAGTAAACTGAGAACAGCTGAGTTTTTTTTTTTTTTTTAAGACTTGAGAAGAAGAAGCCATTCCTGAAAATTCAGTTTTACAAGTTTCAGTACAAGAAGTTTTTGCTTGTCCTCAAATTATATTTTGAATCATTTCAGTACACCGACAAAGACTAAATAAAAGATGACTCCTATCAAACCATACAGGACAGCCTGTGATAAATTACTTTACTTACACATTTAAGTACAGTGTGTTCCAAAGACAAAAAACCTAACAGATAATGTTCTGTAATATAAACTACTAGCTGGACATTTCTCTCTTAGTGCGGGAGATGGAGTTGTCATTCTTCATTAAGAATATACATCTATATAAAACAAACTTTTTAAAAAAGAGACCAACTATTTCCACATGTATCTACTATGCCTACAGGGGTTCCAACTGACTATCCTATAAATGCCAACTCAAATGGAAAACAGACAAGCCAAGAAGAACTAAGTGGAACTTATGTCACAAATTGCTGCCATTACTTTCAACCCATAAATGAAAAGTGGGGACATTATCACGATGCAAGGCTGAGATCAAAAGTACCAGAAGCACAGCTGGGGAACCCAATACTAACTGTGAGTATTCAAAAACAATCCATAATTGGTTTGCTACTTGGGGAAAAAAAAAAAAAGCTAAATCAAGACCTCCAAATCCCACTATACACCAAAATTAATTCCAGATGAATAAAAGTTAATTCTTTAAAAAAGAAGTCGCTAAAGTTAAAACGAGTCATGTGTATTTTGGGTTCCATCTTTAGTAAAGACCTTATAACATTCAAAATAAAGACAAAAAAACAGCCAAAAATTTTTAAATTTTTGATTACATAAAAAAGTTGTACTTCTGTAGCTCTAAAACGCTGATCTAAAAAGGAAAGTGAGAAAAACAGTCAAAAAAGAAACGTTACCATCTATTACAGGCGTTGGCAAGCTATAGCCCAAGGACCAGATCCAGCCCGCAGCTTCTTTTTGCACAGCCCATGAGCTAAGAATGGTTTTCACATTTTTAAATGGTGGAAAAAAAAATCAAGAGCAAGATTAATTCAGGACATGTAAAAACGACATGAAATTCACATTCAGCATCCATATTGGAGCATAGCCACACTACTGCTTCACCCAGCGTCTAAGGCTATATCTATCTGCCCTGAAACAGTGGGGCAGAGCAGCTGGGACCGAATCTACAAGGCCAAAAAAGTCCAAAGTATCTACTATGTGGCCCTCTGCAGAAATGTGCTGACGTCTCATCTGTTATACAAAGGGCTTACGCATAAGAAAACAATGAGGCCTCAATAAATAAGTAGGCAAAGGAGGTGTTTTTTTTAATATATTTCTTTAAATTTTATTTTATTCTTTTAATATATCTTTTGTATATCTTTAATATAGCTCCCAGAGTTTGCTCAAGTTCATGTCCTTTGAGTCAGTGATGCTATCTAATCATCTCATCCTCTGCCGCCCTCTTCTCCCTTTGCCTTCAATCTTTCCCAGCATCAGGGTCTTTTCCAATGAGTAGGCTTTTTGCATCAGAGATATTTATTATCTCATCAGAGATAACTTATTATCTCGTGAGAGATAACTTACTACAGTATCATTAATACAATAAAAAACAAGTAAAAAATCTTTTCCCTCAATTCTGAGCCCATTTAAAATTTTATTATATTTGAAATGACTATATCTTATAATCTTATATATCTTATATAATTTAATGCACTATTTATCTCCTGATATTAAAATGGTGACATGCCTTTTCATTAATGATGTCTTATGTATGTTTGAGTACTATCAATATAGAGAGACAACTCATGGATTCCAGAGAAGAAACATGATCGAAGGACTGACCTACAAAGATGTGGAGAGGGTAAATAAAGGGAACAGGGGATGTTAGGGCAGAAAGGGACCTGAAAACACAGTGCTGCTGGAGCCCTGAGGGGTGCCCTCCCGGCAGAGTGCTTCCACGGTGGACACAGCCACCACCCAAACCGCAGCAAAGAAGGCACAGGGTTGTGATGCCTGGCATCTCTCCCCTCCCACCCTCAGCCCTCCGAGTCCTCCAGCTCCCCTGTGCAATTGAAAGCCTGGAGCATACAGTCAGCACCACTGTCCACCCAAGGGGAGGGTGAGGAGCAGATGTGGGAACAGAAAAAAACAAAAAAACCCACATCTCAGTTATGCTCCCAACCTGTGCTTTGCCTGTGTTTGTCGTGAGCCCTCAAATCTATCAGAATCTCCCAGAATGTCATTATCAGTCTCCAGAGTGTTTATTTGACATTCTCTAAGTCACACCCATCTTGGGAGTTCATGGTCAAGTGGTCCAAAAGGAACAAGCCTCTGAATCAAATTTAGACACTAACGCCCACTTACCGGAAAAATTCACCAAGACATAGTACTAAAATCAGTCTGGAAATTCGGGAATCTGTGCTTTCGCTAGAGCTGCAAGAACAGATGGCAACTGAAGAAATTAAACACAGTAAGAGTGTAGTTACCATTGCTACACTATTTATTCATGCCTCAGCTCAGCCAGGAAAGGCAAGGAACAACCCTTTCAAACTAGAGTGAAACTGCCAACATCCTATCTGCTTTTGTCTCCTACAAGTCACGTTATAATCTGGCATCACAAAAGAAGAAATAAATCAGTTATAATTTTCAAGAGGTATGTAAGAAATTCAGAGTTAAAGACCTGAGGGTATTAAGACAAAGGAAGTATTTCCTGCCTGTATACTGAGCCATTTTGGGGAAAAAAACAAACAAAAAAACACACCATTCATACCACCTCCCAGGTCAGTATGGATTGGGAAATATCTCTTAGACTCTAACCAATGATGCCATGACCTTTTTGGTTTTACTTTACTCATGACTCAGTTTCTTAGTGTTCATGCCTTGTATCTCTGGCCATCTTAATTTTGATATTTTTAACAAGCACTGTTTTAAGTGAAGACAGATTTTTTCATTTAAAAATACATTAAAATATAAAATAGACATCCACAAAGCGACATCCAAATGATAACGTCAGTCATTTTCAATATCTGGTTCACTGTTCCAATTTTTTTGATTGAAAGTCCCTCAGTCATGTCTGACTCTCTGTGACCCCATGAACTTAGCCCACCAGGCTCTTCTGTCCATGGGATTCTCCAGGCAAGAATACTGGAGTGGGTTGCCATTCCCTTCTCCAGGGGATCTTCCCGACCCAAGGATCGAACCCAGGTCTCCTGTATTACAGTCAGAGTCTTTACCATCTGAGCCACCAGGAGAAGTTCCACTGTTCTAATAGCACTTCAGGCTCAGATGGTAAAGCACCTGTCTGCAATGCAGGAGACCCGGGTTTGATCCCTGGGTTGGGAAGATCCCCTGGAGAAGGAAATGGCTGCCCACTCCAGTATTCTTGCCTGGAAAATCCCGTGGACAGCGGACCCTGGTAGGCTACCTTCCATGGGGTTGCAAAGAGTTGGACACAACTAAGCGACTTCATGGTCAGTTCATAAATCTCTCTTAAAAAGTGACACTACCTTCATTTTGAACACCTGTGCACAAACTATTACTCAAAAGATCCTTCAATAGCATTAGAAAGTCAGCAATCTAAAAAAAAGAAGCTGTGGTGACCATGGCACTTGAATTATTCAGCTGATATTATCAATAGCCTTCTAATCCATGCAGAATCAGGGTGAAGATAAGTGACTCAGGGAATATGATCTTGTGACATTTTAACTGACCCCTGGTCCGCCAGCATTTTTCTCTTGTGCTAAAGCACTAACCTCAACCAGGACCTTCCAGCTCTAGACAACAGTACCAGGAAGAGCAACATCAACTCCCCTAGAATCTTTATGAATCTCTGACATCTAAGATGACAAAGCGGAGACTTCCCAATTCTTAAAACAGTAGCCTAATTATCAGCAGGACAATGAAGTTTTTTAATACAGAAAAACAAAAAATTTTTCTAAGTATTCATTTATTTGGCAGCATTGGGTCTTAATTGTGGCACACAGGATCTTCGTGGCATCATGCAGGATCTTTTGTCGCAATGTACAGACTCGCTAGTTGTGGCGATGTTGAGGCATGCAGGTTTCTTTGCTCTGGGGCATATGGATCTCAGCTCCCCCACCAGGGATGGAACGCGCATATCCTACATTACAAGGCGGATTCTTAACCACTGGACCACCAGGGAAGTCCCAAGAAGAACTTTTTTTTTTTTTTTTTGAGAAAATGTGCAAAGTCACAGGCATTCCAGGCAGATATAAGGAAGGATTCCATGGTGGTGAACCCAGAATGACTTTGAAGAGAAGGTCAGGAATGTCTGTCTTAGTTTAAAAACAGAGATTACCCTGAGTGTCCTCAATAAGGCGGGATGGTAGAAGTTCTAGAACCCTAACATACTTCTTGGCTCTATAGATAGTAATATTTACAAAGCTTATGGAAATCCTGGATCTCTAGGTTTTAACAAGATGAAAGTAAGAGTACCTAGCTCAACAGGCAGATTAGAGAAACAAATATAAATGAAAGCTCTTCTTTTAAGATTACTTAAAAATTAAGTCATCTCTTAAATATGACAATAATTTAACAGTTGCTATTTAGTTGCTCAGTCATGTCCAACTCTTTGCATCCCCATGGATTATAGCTCGCCAGGCTCCTCTGTCCATGGGATTTCCCAGGCAAGAATACTGGGGTGGGTTGCCATTTCTTTCTCCAGGGGATCTTAAATTGGTTTAACCGCACTGAGTGACTGTTGCAATCAGTCCATGGCCCATCCAGGACACAAACTTCAAACTTCTTAGGAGACTGGGCTCTTCACACATATCACAAGATCAGGAAGAGTCCAGAGGAACACGGCCATCAGGAAAGCAGCTGAGTTTCCAACAGGTCCAACTCAGGAGATCGGCTCATGAAAGGCAAAGCTACCCAGCACAGAGCAACACTGCTTTCAGAGGACAGTTCTCACTCATCCCATGGGGAAGTGGGTGGGCCAGGAGGAGTCTTCCAATGCTTTCCTCAACATTCTATTCTGTGGACTGTGTCCAAAAGAATAACACCTCACATGGCACCTTTGCCCTGTTCATCAGACCTCCACTGGACAAGTCCATTAACGAATCTTCTAAGACAACTATACATGGAGTTCAAATTCAACTGTTATCATGAGCGAAACCTCAACTGCTGAATGCATGTCAACAGGACACCCAGGTTTCCTCTGATGAATCACACTCTTCCTCCACTAGGCTTATTTTATAACCTTGTTTTATACTTCACATATTTTTAGAACAAAAGAATTCTCTATTTTGTGGCTGAATGACAGTTCTTAGTTACAACGAATTAGGCTTAAACTATTCACACCCAGTATACTTGCCTGGGAAATCCCATGGACAGAGGAGCCTGGCGGGCTACAGTCCATAGGGTTGCAAAACAGTCAGAAACCCCTTAGCAACTAAACAACAAATCAGACATCAGCAATCAACAAACTGCCAAGCAGTTAAAATTTAATAAATATTTATCAAAGGCCCACTACAAAGCAAGGCCCTGGTCTGGTGCCTGTCATTAAGAAAAGCATCTGTATAGAAACTCATCCAATAGGGATAACACAAAAGCATCGTTTTCAACCGCAGTGTGGTCTGTTCAACTACAACTTTACTGGGAGCCTGCCAATAGCACTGACTTTATAGATAACAGCTTGGGCTTCAGTATTTAACCCAGACCTTGGAAGGCATCTATGTGGTATGTTCACCTACAAGGCAATAAAGAGCCCATTACACTTCCTGGGAAGGGCTTAACCCCAAGACTTAACTCCAATATCAAGGAAATGGTCCTTCCCTCATGACCCTTTTTGTTATAACTCACCATCCTTTCAAGCTTCTTGGACAAATGGTGCAGAGGGAAGAAGACTCACGAAAAAAGAACAGTAAACTGTCTAGGTGAGTCCCCCAAGCCTCATGAAGCAACAAAGTATATCTCTACCTACTGTTGAGAGGAGTTAAACACACTCTGAAACCAGAAACCCCTTCATTCTGTATTACTACTCACTGAATTTAATTAGACTATGGTGAATATGTGGCGCTAGTGGTAAAGAATCCACTTGCCAATGCAGGAGATGTAAGAAGAGACACAGGTTCAATCCCTGGGTTGGGGAGATCCCCTGGAGGAGGGCACGGCAAACCACTCCAGCATTTTTGGCTGGAGAATCCCATGGACAGAGGAGCCTGGTGGGCTACAGTCCATGGGATCACAAAGAGTCAGACACAACTAAATCAACTTAGCATGATGAGTGCATGGTGAACATATAATACAGAAATGGGGTATGGGGGAACGTCAAAAGTGAATGATTTATGGTAATCTGCTTCTGAGTTTATCCAGGTCAATGGAAAACACCACTGTGCAGGAAGTCCCCAGGCCTCAAGGCGATAATATTAAATCAGATGACAAACTGCAGAAAGAGAAATGATCATCAAAATCTTACAGGGAAGAACAGGCATATTTAAGGTCAAGGGCGTGAAAATCAAAGACAATTAACAAAGGACACTGATAATTAAACTGTGATCAGGTGAAACCTAAAGTTTGTTGAATGAGTTAATGAATTGAGGACCAAACTACTTACCACAGACCCAGACCCCACCTAGTTGAAGGATTTAAAAATCACAAAACTTATCAACTGCCAAGGTGTAACCTCCTCAGGGAGAAGGTGAAGACATAAGTGGGAACAGCAGAGATCTTGGAATAAGGAAGCATCACATAAGTGAGCTAAGCTAGTTCTAAGCAGACCGCATTCAAGGTCCTCAGAAAAGCCTTCTATTCAGCGACATCCAAGCCACACTCCCACTTACAGAGCAAGGGGAATGCACCCAGCAGGACCACAATGGGCACAAGGAGACCTCCAGGCATTCTTTCTTCCCTTTTGTGGAGACCATTGGTGAATAAATACCGGGCTAACCACCTACGATCGTGTTAGTAACAATAAATAATAACAAATAATAAATAGCAGGTTCACCTCATTTTGCTGTTTCCCTAAAAATGGTCCTGACTTCTACTGCCACC
Source organism: Moschus berezovskii (assembly GCF_049115385.1). Taxonomy (NCBI): domain Eukaryota; kingdom Metazoa; phylum Chordata; class Mammalia; order Artiodactyla; family Moschidae; genus Moschus; species Moschus berezovskii. Next base: position 94,411,640 of record NC_142461.1, on the reverse strand, counting down.
AACTATGGAACCTTTCCTATTCCTCTCACTCATAATATCTTCCGCTCTATTAACTCAGATATGCAGATAACACCACCCTTATGGCAGAAAGTGAAGAAGAACTAAAGAGCCTCTTGAGGAAAGTGAAAGAAGAGAGTGAAAAGGTTGGCTTAAAATTCAACATTCAGAAAACTAAGATCATGGCATCCGGTCCCATCACTTCATGGCAAATAGATGGGGAAACAGTGGAAACAGTGGCTGACTTTATTTTTCTGGGCTCCAAAATCACTGCAGATGGTGACTGCAGCCAGGAAATTAAAAGGCGCTTACTCCTTGGAAGGAAAGTTATGACCAACCTAGATAGCATATTAAAAAGCAGAGACATTACTTTGCCAACAAACATCCATCTAGTCAAGGCTATGGTTTTTCCAGTGGTTATTTATGGATGTGAGAGTTGGACTGTGAAGAAATCTGAGCACTGAAGAATTGATGCTTTTGAACTGTGGTATTGGAGAAGACTCTTGAGAGTCCCTTGGACTGCAAGGAGATCCAACCAGTCCATCCTAAAGGAGATCAGTCCTAGGTGTTCTTTGATAGGACTGATGTTGAAGCTGACACTCCAATACTTTGGACACATGCTGCGAAGAGCTGACTCATTCGAAAAGACCCTGATGCTGGGAAAGACAGAGGGCAGGAGGAGAAGGGAACGACAGGATGAGATGGTTGGATGGCATCAGTGACTCAATGGACATGGGTTTGGGTGGACTGTGGGAGTTGGTGATGGACAGGGAGGCCTGGCGTGCCACAGTTCATGGGGTTGCAGAGAGTTGGACACGACTGAGCGACTGAACTGAACTGATTAAAAAGCAAGCACCCTCTGTCCCTAGAGAAGGAGACCCCCACCTCTGAGAGGCTGACAGGATGCTGCCTGCAGCGCTGAGCGGATGCCACATAGGCTGAGTGAGAAGACAGTATGTCCGGGAGGGTGCAAGACAGCTAAGACACTATCGACAGCCTTTTCTTACGATGCGGCAGTCAGACTGCTGATACATTTTCACATGGTTTTAAGTTGCTCATTTGAAGCAAATTCACAGTTTAAATGCTCCTAAGAGCGACCATTTGGATAGTTCTCAAAGTCATGTAAATAAAAACGTTACGAATAAACCACAAAGCACGTGACTACAACTCCAATTAACAGTAAAAAGTAACCCATACCAACAAACTGCTTTGCCAAGATTACATCCATTGAACGCGACTTTGGCCCTCAGACGGATCAGTTTCACCTTACCCTGTCTTTTCCCAGCCCAGCTGCCCCCACCATGGGGGTTGGAAAGGGGGGATCTTCCCTAATTCAAACACACCAGGACAGTGAATATTATACGACCATCTGTTCTGACAACATCTTACACATTCACAGAGTATGGTTCCAATCACAGCACCGTTTAAAGAGCTACCCTAGATCCCAGCAAGGTGCTCCTAAATGGAAGAATTTTACATTTTGCCTTTCAGTTTGTTTTTATTGGAAGCATAGTTGTGAGAACAGTAAGAAGTAAAAGCCCTCAGCCTGAGCTTCAAAGCTGCAAGCACTTCACAAACCCACCAAGCTCATTTTCCCAACCCCAGCCTCCCTCCCTCCCGCCTTCCATGGATGAGATTCTATTTCATCTTTACTCTCTAAGGGAGCATGTACCTGCCAACCAACAGCAAGGGCAAAGCACTTTATTCCCGATTTAGACGCTGCTTCTTGAGCACTAGCGTGCTTTTAGCACCAAAACCAGATGCTTCATTGTTCAGGGGTCACTGTTAACTCTCCCAGCAAAGAGGCATTAGCAGAACACAGGCTCTGAGGGGAGGGGTGTCTCTCTGGAGCCTCTGGATTAAAGTACTCACTGCTAGAGTCAGCAAGGAGTTCGAGTATGGCCTTTGGAGTCTACTGCTAAAAAAGAATGCCTCTTCTAATACATTTTTATTAGTCCTATTAAAATGGATTCATTTATTAGGTCAGCTGATTACTATTTTTAGGAGTAGAAGATAAAGAAGTGTCACTGAAGAAAATAAGAAAATAAACCCAGGGTGCAACTACTTTTTTCTGTCTTTGGTAGGTGCAGCAGGGAGCTTAAGAGAAGATTTTAGAGCAACGTGCAAGACCCTGGACCAAGGAAGATGGTCCCCACACCAGACGTCTTCTCTTTCCAAAATGCAGATACACGCCTCCTAAGAACTGAGACACTCCTGGCTGAAAGTGAACCTGAGGGACCCAGGAGGGCTGCCTTCTCTGAGCCAAGGAGAGAAGTAGCCTTCTTTCAAAGTGATGACGCTTAAAGGATGCTCTAACTTGCTAAGCCTGAAAGGAAGCTCTGCTTCTGTACTGGTGGGGACCAGCCACTGGACCAGAGGACTCAGCTGCCCTCTTGTTAATGTCAGCCCTCTGTCAGATCAAACCCCCCACGAGCTGACTTCTACCTATGATCAGTCCCTGACCTGGCCAGCAATACGGACGCCCACACCCCACTGCCCCAACCCTACCTCAATGTTTCCAACTTCTACTATACTCCACAAAGGCTGGTAACCCAGAGTCTACTGTCAGGACAGGACATGATAAAAGGAAATACAGGAAATGTGTAAGATAAACCAGTATGGTAAAGAGAAAATGGGCTTTGTGATCCTTGATTTCACCCTGGGTACTGTCAGGAATCTGTCACAAGACTTTGCGTAAATTATGTCACTCCTTGCAATCTCAGTTTCCTCATCTGTAGATTAAAATGCCTGCTTTGCCAAGCTGCTTTGAAAATTAAATAAGTATATATATATATATGAAATAATCATTCAGTAAGTGGTAATTAATATTGCTATTTCTTTATTATATCAAAGGGAAATTCCAAAAGCACACCAGTTAAGACTGAGATTTTTACTTGACACCATTTTGACAGTATGACTCTAGAAAAGTAAAAGATAAATTCTGTGTAACATATGGTTGCTATCCTGATGCAGGAAAAAAAAAAAAACCACACATAATAGTTTTACAAATTCCTAGTTTATGATGTCAAAATTCTCTAACAAAACAGATGCTAATGATCAAATCGCATGATAACTTCTGCTTATTTCTTCACTAAATAATCCAGACCCTCAAAGATGAAGTAGAAGTCCTAATTTACTTTTTCTAAGTTTAGGGATGGCTCGGAGGTCTTCATTGACCATTTCTGATTTCAAAGGTTAACTGTGATGGTAATTTTCAGAAGGAAAAGAGCACCGAGTCTGCTATAACCATTCAGGAAATATAACAATAACATTATAATTATACTGTTAATAAATTATTTACTACTTCAGAGTTTTATATGAGTAAACTATACATGAAAAGCAAATAAATGATCATCACTACAAATTTCAAAGGAAAAATAAAAAGTATTTTAAAAAAGGAAATTTTATGAAGAAACCACAATACTGAGTTTCCCTGGTGGCTCAGTTGATGAAGAATCCTCCTGCAGTGCGGGAGACCTGGGTTCGATCTCTGGGTCAGGACGATCCACTGGAGAAGAGAATGGCTATCACTCCAGTATTCTTGCCTGAAGAATTCTATGGACAGAAGGGCCTGGTGGGCTACAGTCCATGGGTTAGCAAAGAGCTGGACACAACTGAGCAACTAACTAACAATACTGGTTCCCAAACTGTGGACGGAAGGGAAGGAGGGGGAGGGAGGAAGGGAAGGAGGGGGAGGGAGGGAGGGAAGGAGAAAATATTATCTCTTACAAGTTTACACCTAAAAAGTTTCCTCTAGGTTTCTAAAGCCCACTTGCCTTACCCCTGCAGGGGTTCTAACAGAAGAAAACTTAACATCAGTATCTATCCTCTCCTCTCAGAAATTAAAGAATTCCCTCTCTTGGCCTCCTTGGACCTCCTTCACTACATTCCTTTTTTTTTTAATTTAAACATTTATTTTACTGAAGTATAGTTAATTTACCATGTTGTATTAATTTCTGCTGTACAGCAGAGCAATTCAGTTATACAAATGTATATATTATTTTTCACTTTTTTTCCATTATGGTTTATTATAGGATTTTTTAAAGATATATTTATATTTTTCTGTATTCATTTTTATTAGAGTATAGTTGCTTTACAATGTTGTGTTAGTTTCTGCTGTACAGCAAAGTGAATCAGCTGTACATATACATATATCCAGGCTTCCCAGGTGGCACTAGTGGTAAAGAACCTGCCTGCCCAATGCAGGAGAAATAAATGGGTTCAACCCCTGGGTCAGGAAGATCCCCTGGAGGATGGCAGAAGATGACAACCCACTCTTGCCTGAAAAATCCCATGGACAGAGGAGCCTGGCGGGCTACAGTCCAAAGGGTCGCAAAGAGTTGGACATGACTGAGTGACTAAACACATAAGCACACACCTACATCCTAAGACACGTGGCTGAAGCAGTAAACGCAGTTGGCACAAACGTCCAAACACAAATGGTGGACAATCCTCAGGGTGAGTCAGCTCTTCAGGAACCATTCATGTTTTTGGGTTTTCATTAAGCAGGTCATTTCCAAGTACATATATCTTCTACCAGGTGTTTCAAAAAGCAGAACAAAATCATTAAAACCACTATGTAAAGACATCTTTTGCTATTTGTTAGGATAACTCATCAGGAGTTATGTGGCTTCTTGAAGTGGGCCATTTAAAACAACATTTTAATTTCCTTTTTAAAAAATGCCACAGCAACTGTGTTGAGTACAGCCACTGGGAAGTTCACAGAAACAGTTCTCACTTTCCCAAAACCCTGAGATGTATTTTCAAAAATAAAACCACTGTTATTTCACAATCCAGAATAAAGGCCATGACTCTTGTGGCCACACACAGAGTGGGAACCCCAAGGGTAGGAATATTAAACCATTTTCCATTCTGCTCTTTTTGCAGAAGAGAAGAACTTCAAATAAGATCTCCGCTGTGAACAAAGATATTCAAACAAGAAGCTCAGCTCAGTTCTGCCCCTGTAGTGAGCATCCCTGGAGATGTGGCTTCCCCTTCTGGAAGAAGATGCATGAGAGTTCACGTACCATGAAACTCCTTCATGGAGCCCTGGACACTGACCTGAGATTTAGGAACAAGACCACGGCTGAGACTGCAAAGCTGACTGCTCTCATAACCATTTCTGCTTCCGGGTGACCAGTTTTTCCTGAACTATAATCTGAAGTAATGTCAATCCAAGACAATTCAGAAAACAAGTCAGGTTACCAAACTGTGACAACAAGTATACGGTGGTGATGGTTTAGTTGCTAAGTCATGTTCAACTCTTGCAACCCCACTGACTGTAGCCCACCAGGCCCCTCTGTCCATGGGATTTTCCAGGCAAGAATACTAGAGTGAGTTGTCATTTCCTTCTCCAGGGGATCTTCCTGACCCAGGAATCAAACCTGGGTCTCCTAGATTGCAGGCAGATTCTTTATGGCTGAGCCACCAGGGAAGCCTAACAAGTATACAGCAATCAATATTCGTTGATAAGACTTGGTGAGATTCGCAGTCCTGATTTCAAAACGAGGCTCCTTTTATACCATTTGAAACAAGGGAAGGAACTTCCATTTATCAGGAACTTACTAAGAGCCACCCTTAAGTGTCATATACATCCTCTCACTTAGGCTAAGTTCCCATTCTGCTTGTGAGAAAACTGAAGCTTGGTTTAAGTAATACACCCTAAACCACACCATTAGTAACTGATGATGCCAACGTCACCTCACTGCTGCTACCCTTCCTGCTCTCACACTCGTGTGTTTCCACAGACAGTACCAACTAGCCATCGTGCAACAGACCCCATGTAAACTGGCCTACACATTCATCTGCAAACCAACATGAGGCAGGGAAAGTTTTTCCCTCAATGATTTAAAAGATAGTTTTTTCTGGGAGAAAATATTTGCCAATGATGAGACCAACAAGGGTTTAATTTCCAAAATATAAGAACAGGTCATACAGACCAGAATCAAAAAAAAAAAAACAATTGAAAGGTGGGCAAAAGACCTAAACAGATACTGCTCCAAAAAAGACATACAGATGTGTGTATACACATACAGACATATAAAGAAGACATACAGCACGTGATAAAATGTTCAGTATTACTACTAGAGAGATGCTAATCAAAACTACCATGAGGTTATCACCTCACTCCTGTCTAAATTATTTTTGTTTTTCAGAAGCAAAGTCGTGTCCAACTCTTTGTGACCCCATGAACTGCAGCATGCCAAGGTGACCATCATCAAAAAGTCTACAAATAATAAATACTGGAGAGGGTGTGGAGAAAAAGGAACTCTCCTACACTGTTGGTGGGAATCTAAATTGGTGCAACCACTATGAAAAACAGTATAGAAGTTCCTTAAGAAACTAAAAGAGTTACCATATGACCCAGCAATCCCACTCCCGGGCATATATCCAAAAAAGACTAACTCTAAATTAAAAAGATACATGCACCCCAATTTTCACTGCAGCAGTATTTACAACAGCCAAGACATGGAAGCAACCTAAATGTCCATCAAAAGATGAATGGATGAAGATGTAAATACCACACACACACACACACACACACACACACACTGGAATATTACTCAGCCATAAAAAAAGAATGAAATGATGCCATTTTCACCAATATAGATCGAGTTAGCAATGACCATATTAAATGATGTCAGAAAGAGACAAATATCATATGGTATCAATTATATGCAGAATCTGAAAAATAATAAAAATTAACTTACAAAACAGGCTCAGACATAGAAGAAAACTATGGTTACTAAAGGGGAAGAGGGGAGGGATAAATTAGGAATGTGGGATGAACAGATACACACTAATATATATAAAACAAACAAGGATTTACTGTAGAGCACAGAGAACTATATCCATTATCTTGTAATCACCAATAATGAAAAATAATCTGAAAAAATATATATGGGTGTGTAACTGAATCACTTTGATGTACACTTAAAACTAACACAATACTGCAAATCAACTATACTTCAGTAAAAATAAAAAAAGGAAAGCTAGTCTTTTTATACAAGTGAGATAAGAACTCAGCCTCAGATGGATATAACCTGGAGAGCAATCCATTAGTAAGGAGACAGCCAGAGGGAAGGCAGGAGAGGACAGGCATCCCAGGTAAGAAGGAATACTAGAGAGGCGGGAGCACTCAGGCTGCAGCAAGAAAAATGAACCATCCCTTCAACCTCACTCCAACTTCTCCATGCCAGGACTGTGAAGCCTTGTAAGGTTACAAGCACCTCATAAACTTCTGAGAGGTCACTACATACAATTAGGAAAGTGTGGGTACAATACTGCTGTCTTAATAAAGATCAGGAAGCGATAACTCATTTGAAGGTGCTTTCACTTTTTACAAAAGAGCTGGGCTGCTAGATGGCTGCACAAGCAAAAAGCTTTCCCAGCAGCGTGCTGCCAAGGTTGACAATGGGCTCCTTTGGCTCCAACACAGGGATTTGATTTTGCACGTACAAATGGTTCATTCATTCAATCCATAGTTACTGAAGGCCTTCTAGGTGCCAGGCACCGTGCTAGATGCTGGGGATACAAAGATGAACTGACCTTATTCTTGGCTGCTCAAAGCCTGGGAGGAGATGGCTACAATAATTAAAAGGCAATGAGTGCCGTAAAAATAGCAAATACGGAGTGATGAGTACCAATTAATTAGGTCCATGTTCAAATAGGAACAGCAGAAATATTTTTAAAATTCCCCGTTTGTCCACATCTATGCTTATCTTTGATATGGTTGGCATCTATTTCTCATTTACATATATGCAAACACTTTCATAAAGCTACTGAATTCTCATCCACCTATTTTTATACACTTCATTACTTTTTTCTATGACCACAACATCTAAGAGAAATGATCAACTTGAAGGACTAAGTCCTTCAAACAAATGCCTTTATATCAGTCCTATATCACTCCTCACATTTGACTTCTCTTTTCAGTAAGGGTTCCTAGCATTCCATTTACCAGCACAAAGCTCAGAACAATGCGCGTGCACACACCCACACACCCCACACACACCAAGTCCTGGGAACAAAATATTATTTCTTAAACCTGATGCAAAGCATTCCCTTCCAGTATCATTACATCTTTAGTTCAGTCGCTCAGTCGTGTCCGACTTTCTGTGACCCCATGAGTCACAGCACGCCAGGCCTCCCTGTCCATCACCAACTCCCGGAGTTCACTCAAACTCATGTCCATCGAGTCGGTGATGCCAGCCAGCGATATCATTCTCTGTTGTCCCCTTCTCCTCCTGCCCCCAATCCCTCCCAGCATCAGAGTGTTTTCCAGTAAGTCAACTCTTCACATGAGGTGGCCAAAGTATTGGAGTTTCAGCTTTAGCATCAATCCTTCCAATGAACACCCAGGTCTGATCTCCTTTAGGATGGACTGGTTGCACCTCCTTACAGTCCAAGGGACTCTCAAGAGTCTTCTCCAGCACCACAGTTCAAAAGCATCAATTCTTCAGCGATCAGCTTTCTTCACAGTCCAACTCTCAAAATACTGTTGTTGTTTTGTTTTTTTAAAAAAGCTCAGTAAAAATGACATATTAACACCCATAAAAATACTAAATACAAGTTTAAAGGCAAAATTAAAGGATATAGAGCTAAAAAAAACAAGGCAATATTAACCATATCCTGATATGACATTTCATGTAATAAGACACTGATCTATACTTCAAGATGGCCCATGTATCTAACTCTGAGGCCAGTAAAACAAGTAATTTGGAAATATATAGGCCTCACCACATTTTTACTTTTAAATGAAGTGATTACAGACTATCTGACAGTCCCATCAGAGGTCACTAACATGGTGGCACTGATAACAGTTTGTGGGATAAATCCAGGTAGTGCTGTGGCTCCCACAACCAGCACCTACCCACAGGCATCGGCCTGGCTTCTGACCTAAAGGGCTCATGCCTACTACATGGACTCACTGAATGCACCTTTAAAGCATCATCAGTCTCTAAACAAAACTCCCTTCCTCATCAGCAGGGTTCCGCATCACTCTGCTGCCCTCAGTTTCCATTTCTACGACACGAGAGCCTAAGGAAACACAAAGAGACTGTAGGACAGTCAGCTGGGTTTCACCTGCTCTGCTGTGCCTAGGCTTGTTTCATGGCTGTTCCATTGGGTCCTTCCCCAGTCATTCCTCACAACACCTGGAATAGGTTCTTCTCTCTTACCTGCTTCAAGACACACTTCTCACTCTTAAAAATCTCTCCAGAAAACCCAATCCAAGAAGACTCTCATTAACAGCCCACATTTCCACCTATCTTACTGACAATAGATGTTTGTGTAACCATCAGCAGTCTACAGTGTCTCACATTTAAGCTTTCAGTAAATCCACTGACAAAACAATAAGGCAGACAGGCCATGTATTACTGTCCCTACTTCACACATGAGGGGACTGGTCGCCCCTCCTGAACAGAAACCACACTGGGATCATTTTTGCAACCTCAGCAATTCACACAGACAATGCTTAATAAACAAGAGAGCAAGAAAGGGATTTGGGATGGTGGACTAGAACAAACATGAGGTTTTGTAATTATTAAGCTGGTGCTAAAAAGGAAATAACAAAGAAAAATATAAGAACAAGTTAAACATGAACTCAAAGACATGTTACAAATATCTACTTACATCCAAAGGTGACAAGCCTGACAGATTTATAAGCTCACATTAGGATATGGACATATAGTTACTCCAGAATGAAGAAAGATGCTGAAATTCTGAAAATCATATATCATATTAGTTGTTTCCTCAAATGCAAAAATATACTAAAGTGTTAACTAATACAGCAAACCCAACTTAAAAACATCCTTTTTTAGTGATCACTTGAAACGATGCTTGCATATAAACTTTCACCCAAAAGCAAATCAATCCCTATAGCTCGGTGGAGATCTGAAGAGTTGGTGAGATTGTTTATAGGGTAAATATGGGTTAAATGTATCTTGTTTCTTTAAGTTTGAAACTTTGAGGAGACTTGAGAAACATGTCTGAACAAACACAGTATTGTGGGTCATTACTACAGCTATCAATCATTCTCAGCAATCCAAAGTGAGGGGATGAGAAAGTTTTAGCTACAGGTTGATACAAATGAGGCAAGATTGAGCTTTTATTGAAATTCCCACTTAGTACTCCAGAGAGTAAGAACAGACCTGAGCAACAGAACTTTCTGTGATGATGGAAGCCTTCTGTATCTGCACTGTCCAATATGGTAGCTATTAGCCATATGTGGTTCCTAGGTACTTGAAATATGGCTTTTAAAACTTTGAACAGAGTTACAGATTTTACCATTTGTGATAAACTGGTATATATAATTTAACCAGAACCAAAAGAAAATTAGTATTGTGTGAATTCTGAAGCACTTTCAACAACAAAAAAAGAAATATGGCTAGTGTAGCTGAGAAACTGAATTTTCAGTTTTGTCTAGTTAATTTACATTTAAATAGCCACATGTGGGGAGAAGATAATGGCAACCCACTCCAGTACTCTTGCCTGGAAAATCCCAAGGGCGGGGGAGCCTGGTAGGCTGCCGTCTATGGGGTCGCACAGAGTCGGACATGACAGAAGCGACTTAGCAGCAGCCACATGTGGTGCTGGTGGCTACCATTTTTGGAGAAAACAGTACAAACAATGAAAAAGAAATGCATTCAATTTCAACAAGAACTTTTTTAAAAGGGTACATTCACTCCTGTAAGACTAAAAATAATACCAGATGCCTATCTAAGAATTTTAATACTAACACAGACCTTCAAGATCTAGAGAAGGGAGGTAAAGTATTGTCCAAGGTCAAGTAAATTCTAACAGTTACAAGCTAGGCTGACCCTCCATTCTAATCTCTCTCAGGAAGACAGTTTGCCTAAAAGGTCAGCCATGAACCAGATGAAAAAGGAAATTAATTTATATTTACAAACCATCTACTGTGCCAGCTGCTGTGACAGTTCTTGACAATCACTCTTACTTCATCCTTGCCACAATTCTAACAAGTAGTCACTGCCACCCTAAGTAACTCTAGAGAGATTGTCAAAAGCAAGACTCTAGCTCAGATCTATACAACTCCCAACAGCATGTTATTTCCACACCACTATACTGCTTTCTTCTCAAGAACTCTATCAGTCCCCGACCCTGACTTTCACTGAAATGGTTGCTTCAATGAGTCTTAGTCACTCAGTCATGTCTGATTCTTTGCGACCCCATAGACTGCAGTCCACCAGGCTCCTCTGCCCATGGAATTCTCCAGGCAAGAATAATGGAGTGGGTTTCCATGCCCTTCTCCAGGGGATCTTCCCGACCCAGGGATGAAACCTGGGTCTCTCGAATTATGGGCAGATTTTTTACCATCTGAGCCACCAGGGTTTCTTACATGCCTCCAAAGCTTCCAACACCTGATACTGTCCACCTAGAATGCTGGACATTAACTGCGGTCCTAACCAACCAAGCACAAGATAACCCCTATTTCCAAAAAAGCAAACACAAGTTGCATCCGTCCATCCTTGTTATAGATCTTACAACTTTCAGCTCTACACCAGCGCTGCCTCTGAGATGTACAGCAGTCAAGGGAAGAGCTTAGCACAGCCGTTATCTACTTGTTAATCCTCATCAGTGTCTGCGGGAGGTCACTGCTTTCAGTAGTGGTATCACTCTTCCCCTGTAGATCAGGCAGCCAGCAGGTTGATCACCCAAGGCCACAATGCCTCTGAACCTGAATTCTCCATTCCTCAGATACCTGGGCTCAAAGCTCTTTCCATCAAGTCCTATCTGACCCCAGGCAGAATTCCCAATGGAGGATTTGACTTCAGAGAAACCCTCTCCTCTCTTCTGACAGTATCAGAGGTACATACAGAGCTCAAAGCATTCCAGCCCTCGAAGCCTCAGCTAGAAACAAAGCAAGAAAGCTCCCAAGAAAACACATGTCCACACAAAAACACACCCATGAGTGTTCACGGCAGCATCATTCATAACAGCCAAAAAGTAGAAACAACTCAAATGTCCATCAACAGGCAAGTGGATAAATAAAATGGGGTACGGTGACACAATGGAATATTATTTGGCCATTAAAAGCGAATGGATCACTGACAACAAGCCACAACACTTACGAACCTTATAAACGTCACACTAAGTCGCAAAAGACCACAAGCTATGAGATTCCATTTATATGAAACACCCGAAATAAGCTGAAAAGACAAAGTAGAAGAGTAGTTTCTAGGAGGAGGGGGAAGGAGGGAGTGACTGCCAGCTGGTAACGGATTTCTTAACAGAGTAATGAAAATGTTCTAACATCAAATACTGGTGATGGCTGCACAACTCTGAATATACTAAAAACCACTTAATTCTGTATTTTAAAAGAGCAAATTTTATGGTACATGGGTTATATCTCAAAGTTATTTTAAAAAGACAAACTCCTAAGAAACATAACTAAAGCAATGACAAGAGCCACGTAGGATATAACCCAGGCCATCTGTGTTTAAACTATTAATTAAAATGAGAAAATCAAATGATATTTTCAAGAAGTCTCCCCTAAATTTAGCTTAAGAATTCTCAAACTGTCTTTCATTGAAACCTGAAAGATTCAAAAGTCAAAAAAGAGCCAAAATCATCTGCAGCTGACGGATAAGGAAATCAAGCCCTAAGTATACATAAATTTAGATGACAAAGATAGACAGCATATTAAAAAGAAGAGACAGCTCTTGACCGACAAAGGTCCGTATAGTCAAAGCTATGGTTCTTTCTAGTAGTCATGTACAGATGTGAGAGTCAGGCCATAAAGAAGGCTGAGTGCCTAAGAACGGATGCTTTTGAACTGTGGCACTGGAGAAGACTCTTGAGAGTCCCCTGGACTGCAAGGAGACCAAACCAGTCCATTCTAAAGGAGATCAACCCTGAATTTTCATTGGTAGGACTGATGCTGAAGCTGAAACTCCAATACTTTGGCCACCTGATGCAAAGAGCCAACTCACTGGAAAAGACCCTGATGCTGGGAAAGACTGAGGGCAGAAGGAGAAGGGGATGACAGAGGGGTGAGATGGCTGGATGGCATTACCAACTCAACAGACATGAACTTGAGCAAACTCTGGGAGATGGTGGAGGACAGGGAAGCCTGGCATGCTGCAGTTCATGGGGTCATGGAGTCAGACACAACTTAACAACTGAACAACGACACAGAGCCAAATTCCAAAAAGAGCGTCAGAAAAACCTTGTCTGAATTACACTCAACATTCCCAAGCTACCATTTTTCACCTGAAATAATATGAATGGACTGGACCAGATCATCATCATCACTGAAGATTTGCTTTGTGCCAAGTCCCATTCTAAGCACACACAAACTATCTTATATAACTTAATCCTTATAACCCCCGATCTTCAGGCAAGAGCATTTAGTTATGTGGGGTCCTGCCCCACGGCCTTTGTCCATTACTTCAGAGTCTGAGGAGCTACTGTTCACCATCAGTAAAGAGTGGACAGGATCCGCAGTGTCAGGCCTCCAGCATCTGTCAGTACTCCAGACCTAGTATACTGCTTCTTCATTAACTGCAAACAGCTAAGATCTCAAAACTCTTCCTCCACATAAAGGTTCTATAACAAACATAAGTAGCAGTATTCTTGGGCATGCAAGTGTGCTAAGTCACTTCCACCATGTCCCACTCTTTGAGACCCTATGGACTGTAGCCCGCCAGGCTTCTCTATCCCTGGGATTCTCCAGGCAAGAATGGCAATACTGGAGTGGGTTGCCATGGCCTTCTCCAGAGGATCTTCCTGACCCAGGGACTAGAAAGTAATAAAACTTAGTCCTCCAGGAACTTAACTTACTGGAAAAACAATATATATATATACACACACATGTATATATTATATATAACTGTAATAACATCTCACATCCACCAATGAAATGAAAATCTATGGTTCTAGTTCTCTACCAACAGTGAAGAGTAGTGACCACCTCACGGCCAAAAAGCAAAACAACCTAGCAGGGAATAGGGCACAATAAGTGCTGGCAACTCACCCTTGCTCTCTGACTTTCACTGACTAAACCCACCTGGTCATGAGAGCAAGGGGCCCTATGACATAGTCTATGATGGTGAGCTGGTGTGGGGAGCGGTGCACAGAGCAGATGGAGAACGAATCTGGGGGCAAAGAAAAATAATCAGCACACAGGATCACAGGCCCATGAGAAGATGGTGTGACAGCCAATTACCTTAAGTAAATCCATATTCAAATGGAAGGAAAGTGGGTTTCAACAAATGGCAGTGATGGGGTTCTTACAGAAAATCACTGGAAAACATATTCTCACAGTCCCTCCCCTCTGGTCTGTCCTTATTAAATATTCTGAGTTAAGCCTGAATAAGTGTAAAGCCTTGAGAGACTTTGCAGTTTTCTACCTCATTTTCATTCCAGTTATCTATCTCTTTTTCAAACACCTTGACTGAAATAACCCACTCATACAACACTGTCTTCTAAATGCTTATTTACAACTGACACAAGATCTGCACTCCATTTTCTGGAACTGTCAAGGTATTATCTCATCAAGAATGTCAGAGTACTAAAGACCAAAATAAATAATTTTAATACACATGTTTGTAGCAAAAATGTTATCTGGTCCTGATGACCAAGACCCTCACCCATTTGCCAAACAGGATCGTTAATCTCCCTTTGAGGACTTGGAAAATACAATGCCCCAACCTCAGAGGTTAGTCCTTCATCCCAGTTGTCAGAGTTTAGAAGGAAGGATTCCCCTTTGCAGCCTATCTTGTTAAATGCTAAACCAGTTACTAAGACTTTTCATTCAAGAACTATTCATTTAATGACTATTATATCCATAATTGAGATGTTTTCTACCTTGCACATCACCCCGAAGGGAAAACTACCTTGAAGTAAAGCCTATCTCCAGAATCATAGAGATGAACCATTTTTTCAAATATTTGTTCCCACTGTCCACATAGCCTACCACAACATCTAGGAAATTCCACTCTCTTGTATGCCAAGAATATCTCCTAGACTACTTCTCAAACCCTCATCCAATCATGTTACAAAAAATATATTATAGGGATTAATCCTGCTTTGTAAATTAGGTGGGACTCCCATATCCCAGATTTCTGGGATAAAAATAATCATCTCCACCTAAGGATTTCCTTTAAAATTCCACAGAACTAAAGTGCTTCAGAAACGCCAAACTCAGTTCTACCCTTCCATCCACATTCTGACACATAGTCAAACTCTCCCAAACTGTTCATGGAGAAAATCTCCCACTAATTATACCTGTCATGAGGGACCAGATTTCTCCCATCACTGTTAAATGCGTAAAGAACTTCTTTTAAAAAAGACTGAGTCTCAAAATCTCAAGTGGAAGAATTAGATTCCATTAGTCTTATAAAATTTTAGCCAATTTTTAACAGAACTTTATAGGCAGGGGGGCAGTAACTGAGTTTAAATCCTTTATTTTATGGATCTGAAAACTTGTCCAGAGAGAGATGAAATCATCCATTCCAAGCCACACAGTCAGTTAGTGTCAAGGCTGGGACCAAAACCCTGACCCTTGACTCGGGTTCAGAGCTATTTGACCTTACTGTGCTCCTGTATGTGTCCAACTCAGCCCAAAGACACCATAACAAAAGAACAGAGCTTTTGTCTCCTAATCCCCGGACACCTCTCCTTGAGATCAAAATACTCTTCCTTTCCTCAAGTGAGCATCTGCCTCTTTCTCAGGTTTTATCAGCCAACAATAATCACCAAAAAAGGAGCTAAATAGTCTTCAGTGAAACTAGAGGAAGCAGCTCCATTTCAGATGACTGGAATATGGGCTGTAATTAATCACAATCCATTGAGAGAAACCGCCCTTGCCTTTAATTGGTATTAAATGACCAGAGTTTGGGCTGCCCAGAGGAAACTGCAAGGTTTTCAAAAGTGCAAGGTCAGCCATAAAGATCCTGCCAAGGTTAGAGCACAATGGGTGCATTCAAGATCTTTATCAAATGAGTGAGCACAATTCAATGAAAACTTCACTAACATGTAGCAGGCACCCCAAAAATAAATCTATGAGATGAGACTCACCACCAACATGGGTCCTTTGTCAGATGTGGTAAGAAACTTTCTCCCATAGGACCCCATGCCAAGCTAGAAGTCTAAAACCAAAAGCGCCAACTAACTCTCAAGAGAATAACTATCAATTCACAATGGATGCTGTAAGAATTTATTTAAGCTACCTGAAGGCAGGCAACTAACCAGATCTTCACAAGAATCTTCCACATAATGAACACACTATAAACCATAAAACTGCCTCCAATTCTCAATTAGACTCTCCATTGGTGGACTTCTAACTATAGTTCATCCCTGCAGAGTAATCTTAGGGCTTAGACATTTAACAGGCTAGTAACTTGTGCTAATAAGTACATGCTTTTTTATTATCTGAAATTTTTCCATTAGCCACAGAAAAATTCTTAGCCTAAGGTGTATGGTTTCTCCCCCTGAACTGAGAACTGGTCTCCTGTATACTCTACTTCATGTCTAAGCTTAGAGAAGCTGTTTGTGTTATCTGACTCACCAGTGGAAGAACAAAGGAATCTATGATTTAAAAAAAAAAATCAACCGTCCTTCTGCCAGCCTCCAAGACAGTCCACAATGATCCCAGCCTCTTGTCACAGGGCTGACTTGTGTTACCAATGGGATATTATGAAAGTGACAGGGTAGGACTTTCAAGGCTAGGAAATAAAAAACATTGCAGTCTCAATGGTACTGTCTCTCACATAGCTTGCTTACTCTGGGGCGATCCAACTGCCATGTTGTGGGGGCAGGTGAGCAGTCAGAGGAAGTGTTTCTTCCACCAAGAAGCACTGAGGCCTCCTGGCATGAGCCAGCAGCAACTTACCAACCATGTCAATGAGACACCTTTGAAGTGAATCCTC
The DNA here is from genome assembly GCF_049115385.1 of Moschus berezovskii. Classification (NCBI taxonomy): domain Eukaryota; kingdom Metazoa; phylum Chordata; class Mammalia; order Artiodactyla; family Moschidae; genus Moschus; species Moschus berezovskii. Next base: position 94,394,751 of record NC_142461.1, on the reverse strand, counting down.
CAGCCCCAACCAAGCCTTCATAGCTGGCAGCTCCTTCATAGGATTACCACCTCATGAAAGGCCCTGAGGCAGAACCACCCAAATTCCTGACCCACAGAAACTCAGATAATCAATGTTTACTACTGTTTTAAGCCTCTAGGCTTTGCCATAATTTGTCACACAGCAAGATTCCTAATATACTTTTCCTTTATTAACTCAATCCTCAGGAAACCCAAGTACAGCATCTTCTGTTTTTAAATGACTTTCAATTTTGTCCTTTCCGATCAAAGTCACCTGCATCACTTCTTGATCAGCTCTTCTCTGCAAAGAACACATCATTTCTAAGTGACCAACACAGGTCCCAGCATTTACTAGCCACTCTGCTCATGGTATCAGCAGATGCTAGATATTATTTCTGAATTGATTCATTTCAATCAATCAATATAGTCCATTCTAATGCTATTAAAAGCTCGTATCATTTGAAAGGATATGAGGTCACAAGTAAGTAGTCACAAGTCATCTTTAGCCACTAGAACTTCTAACTAAATCAAATCTGTGTACTTTTAATGCTTCTCCATCCACTCTTCTTCCCCTCAGGCTTCATCCTCTACTTCTTACTCAGAGAAAAAAAGAAATGAACAAAAAAAATCACAGAAATCAAAAAGACCTAAGGAGATGAATATAAGTAACCAACAACAGTCCAGCATTTGCTGTAAATACTTTACTGTGATTTGTTGATTTTTATAATGTCCCTAGAAACTAAGCTTCTTCATCTGAAAAAAAAAAAAAAATCGGGCAATGGCAACACAAAAGCATTAAGAACCTTCAGGTTCCACATTCTTGCATCCTTTCACACTAACTCTGACGCCATGTGCTTGCCTAGGGAAAGAGAAATGCTTTCATGTTAACTATGTACATGTCTGGTCATGGAAGGCTAAATTACATGTCTCAGTGGTTTAGACAATCGGCATTCAATGTTTGTACAAACGAAACTGCTACCTCCTTCACCCATTAGTCTCCCTAAACCTACAAATTTTGAGGATTAACAAGGGTGCAAACAAACTCAATAAAATGAAGTATCAAAGGCAGAATGTAAGCACGTAGACGTTACTGCACAATGAAAGCCACACTTAGGTGAGGAGACTGTAATTTAACTGTATGGCAAGCACCTCCATGTCTTATTTCCCAAATCAGGCACATGGCTTTTGTAAGTAGCAATCTGGACTTGAGAAAGATAGAGAACTTTCAGGTTCATTCCATTATGATCCAGCAAGTAATGTTGAACCTACATACTAAGTCGCTTCAGTCTTGTCCAACTCTTTGCGACCCTATGGACTGTGGCCCACCAGGCTCCTCTGTCCAAGGAATTCTCCAGGCAAGAATACTGGAGTGGGTTGCCATTTCCTTCTCTAGGGGATCTTCCCGACCCAAAGATAAAACCCAGGTCTCCTGCATTGCAGACAGATTCTTTACCATCTGAGCCACCAGGGAAGCCCACCCACAAGAATGTTGAACCTACAACCCTATGGAAATGTAATAAGAAGCAATTAATGAATTAATCACCATTGTCTCTTGGATCTTTTGTGACAAGATGGTAAAATAAATCCTTAACATGTCAGTTTCTTCAGCTCTTATAATGAAACTACACAAATAAAATCCTTTAAAAAAAAAAAAGAGGCATGATTCAAAGAATCACATTAAGATATTTACCGAGAATAAGGTCCCTTTCTCAACTGGATACATTAATTCTGGAAACTAAAGAGCATTTCATTTAGAGTGACAACTAAATTCAAAGATGCCCAAACTAAAAACATACAAAGGGAAAGATTTAGATATATTTCTGAAGCAAAAGGAAAAAAAAAAAGACCAGTGCAGACAATTTTATGACTTTTTTCTTCACCGAAATTGAATTTTTTATATTAAAAAGAGGTGGATAAAGCTCTGATATTCAAAAGTCAGGAGGAAGATGTTAATTCTTCAAGGAATTCTCCTTTGAATCCCCAAATCAAAAATTTATTAAACCATCACTGACAGCAAACTCTTCACTTCCGATGTGACTGACTTTCAACAGTATTTCTGCTTTGGATTATAATCTAGTTTCCTCCCCTCCTTTTATTAATTTCTTCTTTCCTTTATTTTAAAATAAGCCTCAAGTTCCAGTGCAAAGGTATTCCAAAGATCACATGTCAACTTGCTCCATTTTTAAGAAACAAGAGAAGCCAGTACTTTGGGGATTTGAAATTCCCTCAAGGAAGAATTAGTTGCTATTTGTCACTGCTTAAAAAATAACCTTTCAAAATTAAATGAAAGATATAGCCAAAAATCCTTAAATCTTAACAGCAGGAACATAAAATCATGGATCAGGAGTTACTTTGCTGACGCGGTAGCTAACAGACCCTGATACAAGCACTTTATACATTTCAGGGGGAAAAAAATTTTTTTTTTAATCATCTAGGAAACAGAAACCAGAAGCAATACAGGCTAAAAGATAAGCTTCTCTCTGAGGAAAGAGATTATACAAATTTCAGTTATTAAAGCTTAAAAACTGAAAGCTAAAAAGGCACCTAAGTCATCTTTAACTCTACAAAAATGTATATATGAAAGATGCCAACTAGATGTTCCCCATCACTTCTGAGTAGAAAATAAATGGAAGAAGCCTTGAACTTCAGCAAAAGGACTCTAAGAGTGCAGGTTTCTGTACAGTAGGTAAACTAGTCCAGGAAGCCTCAAACTCTAATGTGTATTATGAATCACTTGCAGGATCGTGCAGAGGGAACAGGAGCTGAGAATCTGCTTTGAGTTCTAACAAGTTCTCAGGTGATACCGATGCCCCTAATCCTGGCACCAGACTCTGAGAAGCAAGGAGCTAGACCAGAGTGGTGTGACAATTCACCCTGTCAATTCCGTTGAACCAGGATCATCAAAGTTCACTTAGGCTACAGCCACTGGGGTGAATCACCAAGCCAAAACAAAGGGAACAGACCCTGTAAACTCTTCATTGATGAGTTTGAAGATGGAAATCACAAAGAACACTGCAAAGTAGCTAGCTGTTGAAGAAGCAGAATACAAAATCTCTTTGAACCAGGTTGCAGAGTCAGTTTCCCGGAGCCCTGAGGTGTGGTTTTAACATGGTCGAGGGGAAACCAGAGGAAATTACCTCACATACCTGGAAGACAGATTGATTTCACAATCCCTTTCCAACCCATCTTACAAATTCTCAGCGCATTCTCCAGTGACTCCTCAGATGCGGAAATTATTCTTTAAGAACTTTGTTAACTAAAATATGGCACTTTTGAGTGCAAAGGCATGAAGTGTGTAGAAACAGGACCTGCTTAGATGCGATAAAGTTGTTTTTTCTTTTCCCCAGCCTCGTTCTGAGTAGTTTCCAGCAATGAACCACATTTTCAAAGATTAAGAACACAAATGCCTACTAAATTCCTAAAGTTAAAACTGACAATATACAATAGGAGTGTAACTCCTATACTAAACAAGCAAAATAAAACCACTGCTCAGAGCATTTTAAACCAGGGCACACTATACTTGAAGCTGCGGCTCTACTAGGAGAGATCCATCAATGTGTCTAGACCCTGCATAGTCAAGCGCATGCTGTCTGGCTTAATCCAGTGGGAGGCAGTCTCCATCACAGAGCACAAGCTCAGCAAACATTTTAACAGAGACAAGTGCAAACTATTCTTATTCTAAAGGGAAAATCTTAATCCATCCTTCCCCTCTATGACACAAGATACTCTACCCCATGCGCTCAGCCTGCAGGCTGCAAATTCCAAATTCCAAATTCCCAGGCTCGAGGACATGTGGAGTTATTCTCATCTCTCCACTATCTATGGATCAAGGGTTCTGAACCTGGAATCCACAAACCACTGACACACTATGAATGGTTTTCTGGAACTGCAAGTTAATTTTTATGTGTAGATATATCTATGGACTTCTCTTGGGTTAAGGACCTACAGTTTTCCTAACAATGCCAATGGAGTCCCTGATCCAAGAGAAAATTTGAATCTAAGTCCTTTCTTCCTGGGCACCAGCTCTCAGACTCTTACAGACTCCTGTCTGGTCTCTCTCTCCAGTCATTCACTGCCTGTTTATGACAGCAGACTTGTGGCTAGGCTTTCTAACTCTGACTTTTTCCACTCTGAGCCATCCTAAGATTGCTCACAGATAACATTCCTTAACCCCAAGCCATCGTCCCCTCTCCAACTGAAGAGTTAACTCTTCTTCAGCTTCTTCGCTAATTCTTTGTTGATCTCTGCCCCCCAGAGAACATACACCAGCTCTGGACTGCCACTGGACACCTTTTATTACATTATTTAGAATAAATAATTCTGTCTTCTGATCTATGTGTGTGTGCATGCTAAATTGCTTCAGCTGAGTCTGACTCTTTTCGACCCTAAGGACGATAGCCTGCCAGGCTCCTCTGTCCACAGGATTCTCCAGGCAAGAATACTAGAGTGGGCTGTCATGCCCTTCTCCACAGGATCTTCCCAACCCAGGGATCGAACTCATGTCTCTTAAGTCGCCTGCACTGGCAGGTAGGTTCTTTACCACTATCACCACTTGTATACTCCAAGATAATGCCTGCCATGCCACGGCCACCCAATAAATCCTGCTGCTGCTGCTGCTAAGTCACTTCAGTCGTGTCCGACTCTGTGTGACCCCATAGACGGCAGCCCACCAGGCTCCCCCGTCCCTGGGATTCTCCAGGCAAGAACACTGGAGTGGGTTGCCATTTCCTTCTCCAATGTGTGAAAGTGAAAAGTGAAAGTGAAGTCGCTCAGTCGTGTTCGACCCTTAGCAATCCCACGGACTGCAGCCTACCAGGCTCCTCCATCCATGGGATTTTCTAGGCAAGAGTACTGGAGTGGCTTGCCATTGCCTTCTCCGCCAATAAATCCTACTGGTGAATAAATCACACATTACATAGTAAGTGTGCAATAATACCATATGTGGCTGAAAAAGTCTTCAAAAATATTTGTACTTCATTTTATTTCACAATTTTCTGAATCCTTATAGCTTAAATAAAATATTGAGGGTTTGTAGGAAGGATGGTCTAAATGGGAGAAGAAGACAAGACATCTCAATCTCCCAAGAACCTTCCCAGTCACTCACCACAAGAGATGACCCTGAACTCTCATAACAGCCTGAAAAACAGTTCAACTAAAACACTTTCTTTCTCCCCTCCTCTTCCATGCTGGTGCAGCAAGGACTCCTGCAACTGTGAAGACGTGAGGTGAGCAAATGTCCTAAAATACTTTCTCAAATGAAGCTATATTTATTTCAGATACTAAACAGAAATATCAATGAAGAAACTCACTTATGTAAGATCAAAGTTGCACACTAATTTACAAGATCTTAGTCTCAATTGACCATTTTACCAGAAAAAGTACCCAAGACATATCTAAGTAGATTAATTTATTGGAAATACTCATCATGCAACTGCTTCAGAAATTCTGCCAGATTTGCTCTTGTTGCAGTGGGTTGTCTCAAGATATGTTTTCTGTTTACTAATGTTCTGGCTTAAAAGTCTGGCTCTCTGGACACTATCATGACATGCAATGGCAGAACAAGAAAGGCTTAGAACAGAACTGCCAACATTTTCTTTCATCACCCCTTATGTAAATCTACTTAGCAACTCCATGCATATCCTGTAAAAGTTTGTAAAGAAAAACAAAGTTTGTTGACTGAATTTTAGCCTTAATGCTTATGATCTGGTAGAAACTCCTAAGGGCTTCCCAGGTGGCTCACTGTTAAAGAATCCACCTGCCAATGCAGGAGTCTTGGGTTTGATCCCTGGGTCAGTAAGATTCCCCTAGAGGAGAAAATGGCAACCCATTCCAGTATTCTTGCCTGGGAAATCCCATGGACAGAGAAGCCATGGGTCAACAGGACTGAGCATACAAGCATTCACAGAAACTTCTAAAACATGTGAAATTTTCACTGGAAATGAACAAACATGGTCTAAGTTTCCAAGGAAGCCCATTTTTTTTTACCCCTATTTCTGCCTTTCCCATCTAAACTCACTTTTCTCTGATTAATATACCTAAATGGAAGAAGTACCCAAGTAAAGTATTAGCATCTGAAGCTCCTCAGGCAACTACCTCATGAGCAACTCACTAATACCCTCAGGCAAATAACCCAGAAAAGCCAGAGTTATGAATTCCATTGAAACAGCATTAAGAACAACAAAGATCAAGAATTAACTCCAAGCTGTCTTAATGATCCAGATAACCAGGATGGTATGGTCACTCAACTAGACCCCAGACATCCTGGAGTGTGAGGTCAAGTGGGCCTTAGGAAGCATCACTACGAACAAAGCTAGTGGAGGTGATGGAATTCCAGCTGAGCTATTTCAAATCCTCAAAGATGATGCTGTGAAAGTGCTGCACTCAATATGCCAGCAAATTTGGAAAACTCAGCAGTGGCCACAGGACTGGAAAAGGTCAGTTTTCATTCCAATCCCAAATGGAATGCCAAAGAATATTCAAACTACCACATAATTATACTCATCTCACATGCTAACAAGGTCATGCTCAAAATCTTTCAAGCTAGGTTTCAACAGTATGTGAACTGAGAACTTCCAGATATACAAGCTGGATTTAGAAAAGGCAGAGGAACCAAAGATCAAATTGCCAACATCTGTTGGATTATAGAAAAAGCAAGGGAATTCCAGAAAAACATCTATTCTGTTTCACTGACTACACTAAAGCTTTTGACTGTGTGGATCACAATAAACTGTGGAAAATTCTTAGAGATGGGAATATCAGATCACCTTACCTGCCTCCTGAGAAACCTGTATGCAGGTCTAGAAGCAACAGTTAGAACTGGACATGGAACAACTGACTGGTTTCAAATTAGGAAAGAAGTATGTCAAGGCTGTATATTGTCACCTTGCTCATTTAACTTATATTCAGAGTATATCATGTGAAATGCCAAGCTGGATGAATCACAAGCTGGAATCAAGATTGCAAGGAGAAATATCAACAACCTCAGATATGCAAATGATACCACACTAATGGCAGAAAGCAAAGAGCAACTAAAGAGCCTCCTGACAAGGGTGAAAGAAAAGAGTGAAAAGCTGGCAAAAAACTCAATGTTCAAAAAACTAAGATCATGGCATCCGGTCCCATCACTTCATGGCAAAGATATGGGGGAACAAACTGGAAAACAGTGACAGATTTTATTTTCTTGGGCTCCAAAAATCACTGTGGACAGTGATTGTAGCCATGAAATTAAAAGATGGTTGGATGGCATCACTGACTCAATGGACATGAGTCTGAGCAAACTCCAGGAGATGGTGAAGGACAGGGAAGCCTGGCGTGCTGCAGTCCATGGGGTCGCAAAGAGTCAGACATGACTGAACGACTGAACAACAATACCCGGGGTCTGTTATGGCAAAATTAATGAACAGCATCGTCTATCAGACACCACAATTGAGGCTATTAAAATAATCGCCTTTTCAGAAACATCCAGAAGGAGTATATCCCACAAGGTACTTTAGAAATCCTGAGAAATAAGACTGATAGCTGAGAAACTGTTGAGATTAGTATCTTGGGAAAAGCGCCCAAAGAAATTCCAAATGGGAAGAGCAGAGCCTTATAAATTCAGTCATCCTCCTACAGGGAGATTCAAACAGATTCTCAGGTAAGGAAATAACACATAAGAATGGTAAGATCAACTTCCATTTAGCTAAAATTCAAACACCTAGAAACTTGAAAAGGTTTTTAGAAGTGGACTTTGTGTGTGTGTGCACACACGCGCTGTTTCTGGTAACAGCTTTTTTGAGATCAGTCACACACCGTACAATTCATCCACTTAAATTACACAATTCAGTAGTTTCTAGTATATTCAAGCGTTTGCAATCTTCAGCACAATCAACTTCAGAACATTTTTATCACCTCCACAAGAAACTCTGTCCCCTGTTGTTACGGCCCACCATAACACCCCCTTCCTAGGGTCACCCCCTCGCCTGGCCCTCAGTTCAGTTCAGTTCAGTTGCTCAGTCGTGTCCGACTCTTTGCGACCCCATGAATCGCAGCACGCCAGGCCTCCCTGTCCATCACCAACTCCCGGAGTTCACTCAAACTCATGTCCATCGAGTCGGTGATGCCATCCAGCCATCTCATTCTCTGTCGTCCCCTTCTCCTCCCACCCCCAATCCCTCCCAGCATCAGAGACTTTTCCAGTGAGTCAACTCTTCGCATGAGGTGGCCAAAGTATTGCAGTTTCAGCTTTAGCGTCAGTCCTTCCAATGAACACCCAGGGTTGATCTCCTTTAGAATGGACTGGTTGGATCTCCTTGCAGTCCAAGGGGCTCTCAAGAGTCTTCTCCAGCACCACAGTTCAAAAGCATCGATTCTTCGGCGATCAGCTTTCTTCACAGTCCAACTCTTACATCCATACCTGACCACTGAAAAACCATCGCCTAGCCCTAAGCAGGGCTTCTGTCTATGGGGTCACACAGAGTCGGACACGACTTAAGTGACTTAGCAGCAGCAGCAGCAGCAGCCCTAAGCAACCACTAACCCACTTTCTGATTCTCTGGATTTGCCCATTACGGGCACTCGCAACAAATGGACTTCTATGAGAGGTGGGCTTTTGTGACTGGCTTCTTGGACTCTGCACGGTGTTTTCTAGGTCCATCCATGTTGTCACATGATCAATATGTCAATTCTGTTTACAATACACCCACCCAGTATTCCACTGTACAGACTGCCCACGCTTCGTTCCTCCATTCATCAGCAGACGGGACTGACTTTGAGAGGAAACAATGGTCAACTAAGCAATAACTTAGTAAGTGAAATTTTGTCAATGAAGGGGCTTCCTGAGGTCAGAATAGGCTCAGCTTCAGACACAAACAATCGTCATCAATGATTATCAATGATCATGACTCTTGAAAGCACCACAGGCTGCTCAGTATCTGCTGTATCACCAAAAAAAAAAAAAAAGAGAGAGAGAAAACCATACACAGAATTCATTAGAAGAGACACTATAGTCCATTTTGGTTCTAGTTTCCTTAGCTGTAAAATATCCCAAATGACTGCAGTCAGAATTAAAATCCCCTTCAGGAGTTCACTTATTTTACCTGCAACTGAGAAAGAAAAATGATTTAAAGATTTAAAGGAAAGAAAGTGATTTAAAGATTACAAACACAAGGATTGGCCAAGTTAAAAGTAGAATCTAATTCTTGTAATGCCTGTTTTGTTTTAAACACTCTGAACTGCCTCCTTAAACTATATCCAACGTCATCCTAAGGAAATGATTTAGAATGTGTGCCAAGACTCAGCTACATGGATATTCATCTAAGTGGAGTTTAAGAGACAGACCATCTTGAGACTCAAACAAGAAGCAACTAGTTAAATCAACTGTGAAATGCCCATCACTGTAACAATTTGCAAGCACTCAGAAATTCAAATTAAAGATGTTCATGACACGGACACACACAAGAAAACAAACCATACTGGAAATATGTACACCAAAATAGTTACCAGTGCTTATCGTTGGGCAATGGAATTAGAAATGTCCACATTTATTTCTAAACTGCATTTCCCAATCCTCCACCTGAGAATATATTATTTGCATTAGTAGAAACAATTACTTTTAAATGTGTTTAGCAGTCCTGTTGAATATAAACTGCTGTTCTATTTGGTAATGTTACAGTAACACGACTTTGCAGTCAAGTGTAACTTCTCTTTTCATATTATTACGCATCAAATAATTTCCTTCTACCAAAGCTCTTTGCAGGATTTATCCCGCATCAATGCTCTGAGATGGTAAGAGCAGTATTTATTCCTATTTGCAGATGATAAAGTTAAAATACAGGTGATCTCAGGGATGTGGCTGGCAAGGTGGGATTAAAACCCCTGGGTTTAAGTCTCTGGTCCTCACAGTTAAACCCTAAATCAGAAACATAAACCCAGGAATGTGAAAGATTTGTTGAGAATGGTGCTACCTCTAAAGGTCTACAGATGTAAAGGCACACAGAAACAAAGTATCAAACCACCTTCCATTGTGATCTATTTTCCTATTGAAGAGAAGCAGATGTGAATAGAAACACAGACATAATAAATGAGGACAATTATCTATAACGTTATCAGAAAGTTTAGAAGTACAAGTGAAAGAAAGCAAAAATACTGCCTCAGAGATGGCTCACTAACAACTTAGCACAGATACCCCAAAAGCCTGCCCTGTGATTTTTGTTTCTCATTTTTATTTTAGTGGAAGCATTTCACTGAGTTAAAATTAAGTGAAGCTATGTTTCCAATCTCAGCATAACCACAAGGAATAGACACTGGCAACTCATCAAAGACCTAAGGAAGAGTCTGAAGATCAAATCTAAGGAGTAAACAATTTCTTTGGTGTGGGCTTTAATGAGCTGAGGGATTTAAATGGTATCTGACCAGGTTGCTTCAATATTATATTACAAACAATTCCTGGAATTTAGTTATCATATAACAGATCTTTTCCATCTAAAATAAGACAACCATGTTTTAAAAGAATATAATGGTATTAAAAAACTGGAGTACAATCCACTTAGTAAAGTATTACTTTATGAAACTTGTTTTTTATTTGGATTTACACAACTTGTACATATTAGGCCATGAACAGAAAAATATTGTAGCTTCAGCTGCGTTCAAGAATGAGAAAGACCATGATTCAAAGAATAAACTTAATTCCTTCAAGCTCGGCCATGAAGATTTATTTTCAGAAGATAAAAACATAGATCATTTATTAATAAGAAAAACGTCCCTGATTCTAAGAAATGACATCAATTGTTCTCATTCACCTTACTGAGAAGTGAATCTCACAGTTCGTTCACCTTCCTAGGAGCAAGTGAGATCTCCAGATCTGAAGGATGATGATGCTATTGGTAGCTTATAGAACTCCCTTTATTATGCTTTGGTTGCAGTTTCTCCTATCTGATAATGAGAAATTTACACAAGTAGTGGCATTCCAACAAGCAGTCCTTTGGGGTCACAGTCCACAGTATGTTATTGAGGGATGGCACCTTCCAAGTGATATCTACTCCACACCCACTTAGACCTTACCCTTAGCCCCAACCCGCACCCCACCCTCACCCCTACCCCACCCTCTATCTTCATCAAGAGAGAACAAAGTAGCTGAACATGTGCTATGGTAAAGCACATGTTCAAAAACTGGTAAAGATTATTACTGCACTTTGTGTGTGTATGCAACCCCATGAACTGCAGCCTGCCAGGCTCCTCTGTCCATGGGATTTCCCAGGCAAGAATACTGGAGTGGGTTGCCATGCGCTCCTCCAGGGCATCTTCCCAACCCAAGGACAGAATTCCCATCTCTTAACCCTTCCTGCATTGGCAGCTGAGTTCTTTGCCACCAGTGCAACCTGGGAATCCTCACTTGAGCAAATATACAGGATAGGCCAGAATCTACAAAATTTCCCCTTCTTCCAAAACTATTCAGTATCTCTGTAAATGGTGATTAAAAAAATAGCTGGATATTAAGAATCTCTCCACCTAAATCAAAGATGGCTTAGAAATTCAATACCAAAGCCAGGATGATCCCTGGTAGGTTCTACCTCACCACTGATCAGGTTTCTCTGAGCCTCTGGTCACATCAATACATAAAACTGTTACGTGCATTTCTGTTTAATGTTACTATAACACATATTGTTGATTCATTACCATTACCATTGAACTCAACCCAACAGCTAAGTCATGTCTGAACAGAGCTTATTCAACACACATACTTTCTCCATAAGCACATTTCAGTCAGCTTGCATTCAGGAACACTAGACTGACTTCAGCACTCCATTTAGAGGCCATTTTACACAGCAAAATCACCAGCAAAAAGCACAAAAAAAATGTGAAAAATGTCACTAAACAAAATACAAAAAGGACACTCAATGACAGAGAGAGGAAACAAGAAGCAGACAGTCACCTGTTCAACTTCTGCTGGAAAACTGCTCATCGGGTGACTCAAATTTTTCACCACCCTGTGACCCATGAATGACCACAAAAGCGCCACAAGTACTGACTTTGGGACTGTAAACAAATGTTCACCAAACAGGCAAATTTGCAAAGCCAGAATCCACGAACAATGAAGACCAACAGTAAATGATTTATGGAACCCAATGAATATGACTCAAAAGTTAACTGACCCAGAGCTACATGCATCAAAGTGAATACTTCTCCAACCAAATGCACAAAGATCCAAAAGGACACATGACTTAAGATACCATTTCTATAAACTTTATTTTTGTCAAATGTGCATAGGGAGTGCATGCTTACTCAGTTGTGTCCAACTCTTTGCGATCCCATGGACTGTAGCCTGCTAGGCCCCTTTGTCCATGGGATTCTCCAGGCAAGAATACTGGAGTGGGTTGCCATGCCCTCCTCCAAGGCTCTTTCTGACCCAGAGATCAAACCAGCATCTCCTGAGTCTCCTGCACTGCAGGCAGATTCTTTACCACTGAGCCATAGGGGAAGGATACATGACAATTCAGGATAGGTTTCCTCTGAATAGGGAAGGAAGAAGAGGACAGAGAACCTTGGACAGTATTTCTACAGGGCTGTGGGTATTTCATCCAACTATTCTCTAATGTCAGGTCTATTTCATTAAGAACATTTCCATTAAATATTACTCAGCCACTACAAAGAATGAAATAATGCCATCTGCAGCAACATGGATGGACCCAGAGATGGTCATTTGGAGTGAAAAATTCAGAGAAGAAATATCATAAGACACCCCTTATCTATGGAATCTAAAAAGAAATAATACAAAGGAACTTAACGTATAAAACAGAAAGAGACTTGCAGACTTACAGAATGAACTTGTGGTTGCAGGGCCAGGGAGCAAGGAAGGGATTGTCAGGGAGTTTGAAATGGACGTGTAAACACTGCTATATTTAAAATGGATAACCAACAAGGACCCATGTACAGCACAGGGAACTTTGCTCAATGTTATATGGCAGCCTAGAGAGGAGGGAAGTTTGGGGGAGAACAGATACATGTATCCGTATGGTTGAGTCCCTTGCTGTTCACTTGAAAGTATCACAACATGTTAATCAGCTACACCCCAATACAAAACAAAAAGTTACATTAAAAAAAAAAGAACATATCCATTAGAACAATTTCTCATAGTGAAGCGTGTGCACTCAGTTGTTGTGACCCTATAGACTACAGGCCGCCGGGCTCCTGTCCATGGGGATTCTCCAGGCAAGAATACTGGAGTTTCCATTTCCTTCTTCAGGGGATCTTCCCAGCCCAGGGATCCAACCCAGGTCTCCTGCACAGCAGGCAGATTCTTTACCCAGTGAACCACATGGGAAGCTCCATAGTGAAGGACACAGGCTGGAAAGTCCACATGCACCACACAGCACTAAACTGCATGGAAGGAGATTCCTGCATAAAACTGCAGCACATATTGGCAGCAGGGATGCAAACCATTTAACAGCAGGACAGACGACAACAATTACAAGGGTCTGTTTGCACAGAAGAAAAGGATGCCTGTTAAGACCGAGAGATGAAAAGACGAGAGACAAAGGGTCAAAGTTTTATTTCTGGATACACCCTGTGTATCCGCTCCTCCTTTGAAGTGCACAGGAGTTTTTTCCCAGAAGGACAAAACGCAGTCCAAGGTGGAACAAGCCCAAAGCAAGCTTAGTCACCAAGACATCAGGAGAAAACCCTTAAGCTCCAAAAGAATGATTTCTAGAGGAGAGGGCTTGGGAAGTGAAACTCCTGAATGGAAACTAACTTAAGAAGCATAGTTGCAACGGCCAAAGACAGGGGATGACCCACCAGGGTCTTATTTTCTTTGGGATAAGTGGTGGTTTTCTCAGGGGGTGGGGGTGGGGGGTTGTGATGGAAAAGACATCAGCTAATTCCCAATTTTGTTTCTGCTCAAGAAAAAATAATAAATGTTTGTGATGCTATTATGTTTCATTTATGATTCTCCTCTTTGTTCCCTTTTGGCAGTGACCATTATGAACGTTAGGGTAAAAGTCTAGCACTCCGCCAAAAACACCAACATTGTGATTGGTGTGTGATTCAAAAAAGCTGTCAAAATGGATACTCCAAAAAGAATGAGTCACTCCACTGGGGCGGGCAAGCTAATATTTCTGTACCATGTTATAATCCTTTTCATCTGGACCTTCTTAGAGTTGGCTTATTACTTCCTTTCGTGCAATTCTAAGCTGACTAAGGACTACAATAAAGGGCATAATAAGCCTGACAGATTGGGTTCATACCTTCATTACTAAAATCCAAAAACTAAGGCTATTTGATATGGAAATAGGGCACCAAGAAAAAACATGCACACAGCTTCAGCTCATGAGACTTAAGAGCCCTCAAGGGTCCGGGAACAGAGCATGTTATCATACTAGTCTGACAGTTCTACCAAATACTCTTTTATCTCAGTAACTTTAAAAAGTAGAATGCCACCATAAAATCTAGGCCATAAGTGACATTTATCAGCGGAGAGAAAAAGAACAATCTCCCTCCTTGGCAAGTGAATAAAAGTGTGTAAAAGCATCTTCAGAAAATTCTAGGCTCCCACTTCAGGATGCTGGTAGTATACTGATCTGATTTGGGACTGGGCTCAGTTTCATCAGCTTTGATTCAGCAAGATTTACTGTGTAGATAATCAAACAAACAAGGAATCTTCTGAAAAAAAAAAAAAAATAGAGCAAGGGGTTACTGGGGGAATGCAGCATGTACTTATGCCTTTGTTTCCTAGGTCGAATCAGGTGACATTCAGTGTGAAAGAAGGACAAAGCTTTTATTGGACAATGCTCTTATCTCAAGCAGAAGGCCATCTACACACCAGTTACATAAATCCTTTTTTTTTCCTGCCACTACTGGAATTCAGAATAAAGTCCGAATGACTCTGCCCATCCCAGATTGAAGCTGGAGCCAAACAAAACACCAACCACAGTTTCTTTAAGGCCCAGATGGTCATGACCTTGAGCGTATTTTCTCATGTGAACCAGCTGCCTATTGGTCACACTGTGGTACACTGCATGGTGCTCGTCAGCTCCAATTATGAAGATGTTAACACTTTCATTAGCTCTGAAATGGAACAACCCAACGCGCTGAATGACAGGCTTTTTCTTCTAGAAAGGACAAAAAAACTCAGGATAAAATATCCAAGCAGAGGCCACACACAATGGACCAGACCTTACTCTTCACGTTTAATGATTTCACTAAAGTCATCCATGAGATACACGGGAGTCCCATTCGATGAGTCCACAGCTATTCCCTCAAATTAACACTTTAATAAAGGCAGATTAAAAGGTGGCGCAGTGGTAAAGAATCTACCTGCCAATTCAGGAGATGCAGGAGACTCAGGTTCAATCCCTGGGTTGAGTTACAACTTTAGGCCATATGTATTAACTTGTCAAGATTTATCAGACTTTAACCTAAACATACCCTTCTAAGAGCCCATTATATACATAGCACATAAATATATGATAAACACTTTAAAAACACAATTATTTCCATTTTCTGCCTACCTCTCGAACTAGGCAATTAACTCCTCAAAGGTAGGCTTTATGCACCTTTGTGTCACAGCATCTTAACAGTGGCTCAGTTCAGTTCAGTCGCTCAATTGTATCCAACTCTTGATCCCATGGACAGCAGCACGCCAGGCTTCCCTGTCTATCCCACAGTTTCAGCAGTGCCTACCTTGGAGCAGATACCCAAAAAAAACATTTGCTGAGGTACTTCCCTGGTGATTCAGCGGCTAAGTCTCTGCTCCCAATGCAGAGGCCTGGGTTCAATCCCTGGTCAGGCAACTCGATCCCACATTCTGCAACTAAGAGTCTGCGTGCCACAAGTAAAAATCCCACGTGCAGCAACTAAGAGCGAGCACAGACAAATCAATTTTTAAGAAACATTTGTTGAATGAAATGAATGGGGTGACATGGGTTTTACTAAAATAAACAAACCCACATCAAGCTGATTAATACAAGATAATAGGGTTACTCCCTCCCAAGGAAGTCCAAGACTGTGGGTTATCACTGAGGAGTGATCAAAAGGCTTATTCCAAGCCTTCAAGCTGTAACAACACAGCCATTTGACTAGGGAGATGTAAAAAAAACAAAGGTTCAGAGACAGTTGTCTGAAAGAGAGTCTTCAGAAAGCCTTCAGAGGACAACTGTTACTAGAAAAAAGCCAATTTGATCACAAGCTTACTTGGCCTTTACTATTTCAACAGTGGACAGTGGCTTATTCATTCAGCTCTTACTTTATCTTCAATTTTCTCTTTTGAAGGACATATAGTTACACTTGGTTCTGGGCATATACCAACAAAATTACTATAGACTAAAAAGTTACTGAATTTATCCTCACAGGGTTTTCGATTTGCTCTGAATCACGTTTATATGTATATTTGTATTATACTTTCATAATTGAGAGAAAACAGTATGTTAGGAGCACAGCTTTAGAGTTAGCAAAGTTTGATTTTCAGCTCCAGAATCTCCTAGAAATGTGGGTTCTCAGGCAAGTTCCTTCACTTCTAGAATCCTGAGCTGCTCCTAGGTGAAACAGGGTGATCCCTACCTTTCAGGTCTCCTGGGTCATCTTTCATGTTGACGGAAGAAATTAAAGAAACGCGCGATCTGTGCCCTTTACTGTTACTCCTGCTGTTCATGCACCCAACCACATTTAACTTGAGCCCATGGACTGCAGCCTACCAGGCTCCTCTGTCCATAGGATTCTCCAGGCAAGAATACTGGAGTGAGTTGCCATGCCCTCCTCCAGGGGATCTTCCCAACCCAGGGGTCGAACCTGGGTATCCTACATTGCAGGTGGATTCTTTACCATCTGAGCCACCGGGGAAGCCCAAGAAATGCACAATCAGTGACCTTTATTGTTACTACTGCTGTTCACGTATCCAACCCATATTTAACTTGAGGGCTGCCTTAAAATCCTCACAAAAAACAACTTCCCTGATATGTATTAAAAGGTCCAGTGGGGTACTGAATGGAGCAAGTCTAACGCAGGAAGATGTCATAGCATTCCCACCCACTGTCCAGTCACTGCTGGAGGTCTGCGAGGCAAACGATCGCGAGGACCTGACATCTGCGTAGGGACTTTTCTTCTGTGGCTTCTCCCTCAGTCAAGCTCAGAGGTCTAAACACGCCTGAGAACTACTTTCTAAGGTTTTTTATCCAGAATCATGCATACACTATCCTGATGAGCCACTTAAGGGACTTGAGGGATAATTCACTATACCAACTTACCTTACTTTTAACTTCTGATTCAAACCTTTATGTAAAATTGTCATATGCTCTTTAAAAGTACATAAAAATTTTTAAGGAAAGAAAGAAAAAGAAGAGAAAGGTCTGAGCAACAAACTAGCAGCAAATAATAGCTTAAAAAAAAAAAAGCTGCATTTCAACCCATGGCTTTAAGTAGATAAAATGGGCCATTCCAAGTACTGGGCTCCTTCAGAGGGCCTTTACTGAGAAGTGCACTGCTACACTAATCAAACACTCCATTCCCCAACTGGATCTCTCACAGATCCAGAACAGTGACAAGACTGCAATTTGTTCAAAACTCTATTGAATTCAACAAGTGGCAGAGAGCTGTGAAGACAGAGCCAATTATTAACACAAGGAACAGCTCCACTATGGCAAAGGGAACAGCCTCCTGCAGCCCCGGGCCCAGCCTCCCAGAGGTTTCCCCACACGTCAAGTATGAAGCCACATGATCTGAAGACATTCCTCTCGCTGTTCCCTTCGGCTGCCCCGGGGTCTGAGGAACCCCCTCCTGGCCCTAGGGCTTGACAAATCAAGCCCTAACTACACCTGCTTGTGGGCTCATCCCTGCCTGACCCCCATCAGTCAGATCTTAAAAAAATTTTTTAATGAAAGTCAATTTTATGCTGTGAAATTCACATCTACAGTGTACAATCTGATGATTTTTGACAGGTTACATTTGTAAAACCAACACTCCAGTCTAGATTAGAACACGTTCACCACCCTAGGAATTTTGTGTACCTCAGTCTCTCTCCCCAGAAGCAATTACCATTGTGATTTCGATCACCATGTAATTATGCATCAGTCAGATCTTTAATGAGAGGAAACCACCTCACAAGACCCATTTTATTCTCCTTACGGCACTTTCCAGCATCGGAAATTCAGGTCCATTTCTGTATCTGTGCCAAGGCAGGAGATACAGAAGATCTGGGTTCAATCCCTGGGTTGGGAAGATCCCCTGGAGAAGGAAATGGCAACCCACTCCAGTATTCTTGCCTGGAGAATCCCATGGACAGAGGAGACTGGCAGGCTACAGTCCATGGGTCACAGAGAGTCACACACGACTGAGCACGCATGCAAGCATGCATGATGTATGCCTTTCACGTCTGGCTGCCCCCAACACCCCTTCCCACTGATGGAATGTAAGCTCCTTTAGGGCAGACAATTGGTGGGCCTCATGCAGCTCCCCATCCTCTAGGGCCCACAACACTGCCTAGCACATAGCAAATGCTTGATAAACACTTCCAGACTGTCTAATTAAGGCATAAACCCTTCTTAAGCAGTGACACGTGAGCAAAACGGCACAAGGTAGAATAAAAAGTGTAGCCTAGCAGTGGTAGCGGAGAAGGCAATGGCAAGCCACTCCAGTACTCTTGCCTAGAAAATCCCATGGATGGAGGAGCCTGGTAGGCTGCAGTCCATGGGGTCGCTAAGGGTCGGACATGACTGAGCGACTTCCCTTTCACTTTTCACTTTCACACAGTGGAGAAGGAAATGGCAACCCACTCCAGTGTTCTTGCCTGGAGAATCCCAGGGACAGGGGAGCCTGGTGGGCTTCCGTCTATGGGGTCACACAGAGTCGGACACGACTGAAGTGACTTAGCAGCAGCAGTAGTAGGGACAAAGCTAGCATCGCTCCACTTCCTATTCCAAGGAAACTGTTTCTGAACACTCAAAATACAGAAACGATGCCTTCCCTCTCAACCCTCAAGACTTCCCTGGAGCTCAAATGGTAAAGAATCTGCCTGCGATGCAGAAGACCCTGGTTTGATCCCTGGGTTGGGAAGATCTTCTAGAGAAGGGAATGGCAATCCACGCCAGTATTCTTGCTTGGAGAATCCCACAGACAGAGAAGCCTGGAGGGCTACAGCTTGTGGGGTCACGACTGAGCGATTAATACATCAGTCTCTCAACCCTCAGAGCCCAGAACATCTATCACTATATCGATGCAAGATTCATACACTCAAGGGACAGCTTTTATGTGAATGAATTTGGTCCAGAGGGTACATGAAGAATGAAGAATAAGAGGCCAACATTTAAGGACTTCTTAAAACTAACTTGAAAATATACATAGTGTGATGCAGTAGAAATGAGTGGGGTTCTCTCATCAGACAGGCCTGGATTCAAATCATGCCTCCATCCTTAGGAAGCAGCCGCCTTATCACTCTGAGCCTCACTGCCTCATTTGTAAAAGGAAGATAATATCTCCCTCCAAGGGCTGCCAAGAGCATTAAAGATAGGCGTATAAAGCACAGAAAACATAAACAGCATCTTATTTGACCCTGGAATGCCCCTGGAGTTTTAGTGATGGAGGACCTAGGATGAGCTCACCAACCTCTCCACCTTCTTCTGTAACTTCAAGCCACATACCTTCAGGCCCTCGTGGATTAAGAACTCTTAGAATCACAATTATTTGCAAACACTTCACAAACAACAAAGCACTAAAATGCTACACTAAGGAATGCTGCTCACTGAAACCTGCCTGACTCCCGACAACAAACAGAATACTATGAAGGACATTTCACTTAAGGAAAGCCCCACAGTACGGTTCCACCACTCACTTGATGACAGCTCATCATGACACACCAATCTGGCTTCGCAACAGTGAAAGACCACAGACCTCCTTTGGTCATTTCCACTGCCTTCCTCCTCTTCTAAGTCACCAGTTTTCCATAAGGAGTCAGGCAAAAGCATGATGCCAACTTATCATCTCTGAATCCTTAGTGTTCCTGGGCACCTACTACAGTCAAGTGCTACGGGGAGTACCAAGATGAGTGAGAAGCTACGACAAAGTGTCATTTCAACACAAAAGCAAGTGATGTGCAATTAACAATCAGCCCAGAAGGGCCAGTTAGATAGGTTCTTGGAGCAGCTACTCAATTCCCAGGCCTGTTTCAGCAGGTACAGTTCTCAGATCAAGTCAATAATTATCTGCTAAGACCTTTCCCTGGGCCAAGCACTGCGCTGGACAAGGAGAAACTGCCAGGACCTGTAAGATGTGATCCTTGGCTTCCAGGAGCCCACAGTGCAAGCTCGCAAATAAAACAGGGACACAAACAGATGGCCAACAGGGTAATGAGTAGCTACAAAGCTACACATAAAAGCATCCCCTTATTTTACAGACACACCTCACACAAGGTGATACTTAACCCCAGGCCTCATAAGTAAAAGAAAGAAATCACACTATAAAGAGATCAAAGAAAGGAGCTGTTTTTCCCATCTCCCCTAAGTTGATGCTAGATCCATAAGGACACGAGAAAGAGATGGGATTTCAGAAGACCCTTGAAGGCCAGATATAATTTTAAGGAGTAAATAAGCAAAGGGAGTACATCATGCGCAACAGAATCACGTGAGGAAAGACAGCGGTGGGAAAGTATAAGCCTGCTCTATGAGCAGACATAAAGTCCACGTCAGGGTGTACTAAGGAAACAGGAGAGAAGGTGGGTCTGGCCAGTCTGTGGTGGTTTTAGTCGCTAAGTCGTGTCCGACTCTTATAATCCCACGGACTGTAGCCCGCCAGGCTCCTCTGTCCACGGGGTTCTTCAGGCAAGAATACTGGAATGGGTGGCCATTTCCTTCTTCCAGGGTACCTTCCCGACCCAGGAATTGAACCTGGGTCTCTTGCATTGCAGGCAGATTTTTCACTGACTGAGCTGTGAGGCCAGACTGTGGAAGGCGTCAAGGAGAAACCAGGCGCCGGTGGGGAGCAGGGCCTACAGAAGTTACAGAGGAGAGGACGGAAGGTAAACCACCGACAACAAACATGGCCAAAGAGCTTCTCAAACTGGACCAACGTCTGAAGTAACATAACAGGGTTCCGATGAGAAAACTGAACCAAAACATGAGCTTCACAATCTTATATTTTTAAATATATTTTAACATTAATCTTACATTTTTAATATTTCGAAAGAGTCATCATGATGGCAAAAACCTAAAGGCTGAAACTTAGGCTTCAAAGTGAATACACAAACCTGTATTTGCAAATGCCTAATTCCAAGTATTGAAACCACAAAGGGCACATGCTCGTTGTCACTGTGGAAATCCCACCCCCATTGGTGCTTTATTCTAGGAACACAAATCAAAATATATTTTTCTCAGTATTATGAAAACCAGAGACACTCTACCAAAAAAATTAAAAATACCATTACGGTTATCGATGACGATGCAACTGAAAGCAGCAGTAAGATGTCATAACGTCAATATCTCCTAATGGTGAGGCCTGATTGAACTGAAGAAATCTCTCAAAGGAAGTGGTAGAGACCTCACGGTTAGAGCCATTTAGAAGCAGACCACAAGGCACAATCCTGTGGCCTATTTTCTTCCAAGTAAGTATGGCCACTCCGAAAGTAAGTTCAGGTGAGCAACTGCGGCTGGGGAGGCAAGGAGCCAAGGCAAATCTTATGTGAAGAAAAACAGGGAGACCGCAACTCTGATTCCTGAACCACACTGGTTACAGCATTGTTTTCACGCTGCGAAAATCCATCAGTCTGTCACTGATGAAAAAGGCCCATTTCTGTTTGTACATTCAGTTCAGTTCAGTTGCTCAGTCGTGTTCGACTCTCCGCGACCCCATGAATCGCAGCACGCCAGGCCTCCCTGTCCATCACCAACTCCTGGAGTTCACTCAAACTCATGTCCACAGAGTCAGTGATGCCATCCAGCCATCTCATTCTCTGTCATCCCCTTCTCCTCCCGCCCCCAATCCCTCCCAACATCAGGGTCTTTTCCAATGAGTCAACTCTTCGCATGAGGTGGCCAAAGTATTGGAGTTTCAGCTTCAGCATCAGTCCTTCCAATGAACACCCAGGATTGATCTCCTTTAGGATGGACTGGTTGGATCTCCTTGCAGTCCAAGGGACTCTCAAGACTCTTCTCCAACACCACAGTTCAAAAGCATCAATTCTTCGGCGATCAGCTTTCTTCACAGTCCAACTCTCACATCCATATATGACCACGGGAAAAACCATAGCCTTGACTAGACGGACCTTTGTTGGCAAAGTAATGTCTCTGCTTTTTAATATGCTATCTAGGTTGGTCATAACTTTCCTTCCAAGGAGCAAGCGTCTTTTAATTTCCTGGCTGTAATCACCATCTGCGGTGATTTTGGAGCCCAAAAAAAGTCTGACACTGTTTCCATTGTTTCCCCATCTATTTCCCATGAAGTGATAGGACCGGATACCCTGATCTTAGTTTTCTGAATGTTGAGCCTTAAGCCAACCTTTTCACTCTCCTCTTTCACTTTCATCAAGAGGCTTTTGAGTTCCTCTTCACTTTCTGCCATAAGGGTGGTGTCATCTGCATATCTGAGGTTATTGATATTTCTCCCGGCAATCTTGATTCCAGCTTGTGCTTCTTCCAGCCCAGCGTTCCTCATGATATACTCTGCATATAAGTTAAATAAGCAGGGCGACAATATACAGCCTTGACGTACTCCTTTTCCTATTTGGAACCAGTCTGTTGTTCCATGTCCAGTTCTAACTGTTGCTTCCTGACCTGCATACAGGTTTCTCAAGAGGCTTGCCAATAAAAAAAAATTTAAGGATGATTAGGAGATACCATCCCAAAGAACAACAACAAAAAGAAATTTATGGCAAAGTTAATGAAATTTCTGACAATTACTGGTGAAATAATATATAGCTGTCTAATATTAAAATATTACTCCATTAAATGAAGACTGAGACCTGATAAATTCTCAGATGTTCTGAAGATTTCTCATCCAAATAAATGCTTTCCAAAAAGCCTACCCTGAGACTCAAAACTTTTACAGTGAAAGGACACTGGAGAAGCTGAATGGTCCCACACGCCCAGGAAGCCACACAGTTCTAAGTCTCCCAGGGTTCACGTCTAGATGGCCTCATTAGTGGGCAATAGAAGGATGATCTTGGGTCATACCTGGAAAATCACCAGTTGCAAGTTTATAGCAAGCATCCTGGTCTGAAGACATCTGGCCTGAACTGACTTCCTAGGTTCATCAGGCAGAAGTCCTTGGGGAAAGAATCCTCATTGAGCAAGACTGTCACTAAAGAGGAAAAGCTTCCCTGGAAGAAGCAGAAGGCTGAACATACTGGGGACTGAAAGGGTTAAGAACTCAAAGTGACCTACAAAGCTACGAAATATTTTACACATTCATCACCTTTCCATGTAGGTTTCCCAGCTTTTCACAAATAAGAATTAAGTGGTACTGAATTCATAGAGCAATGCTGCCATGGTGCAGGTCCAATCATGTTCTATCTAGCTTCTCCTGGTTATCCTAAGGCTTCCGCCTGCACACACGAAGATCATTGTTCACTGAAGGCAGATGAGGTTATTTTCAATCTTTTTGCCACTGTAGAAATAATTTTCTTACTTTCTCCACCAAAGTAAAATTCCATTTTTCTTTAATATTCCCATCTAAATCCATGCCTTCTTTTGCCCTCTCCCAAATACTAGAATGCTTCATCTGCTCATAAACCTACTACCTAGAAAGATTTATATTTCCAGATGAAAATGAGCCAATAATTGCTTCTATCCTTTCAGCTGAGAAAACCACATATGTTGTCCCCCTAACCCTAAACGCTAAAGATTAAGAATAAGGGGAATGTCTATTTGTTTATAACTATTAAAGGAATAACTAGAGTCTTACCCTGAGAACAATCAGCTCATTCTTGACCTAGCACCCTATTTATCTTTCTATTCTCAAAGCTAATTGCTCATATAAGCATGCCAATTTGCCTTGATTATAGGAGTCTTAATAAATGAATGTTGTTTACAGTTCACAAGTGTATTTGAATTTCACTCCAGGAAGCCAAGCTCATCAAGTCTTTGTAAGTGGTAAAACCAGAGATCAAAGCAAAAAGCCTGCACTGAACCAACAAAAAATTAGGCTTGAGAATAGAGGCCTAAGCAAAAATACAATTGATTTATTGATTGTTCTATCCCAGTAGTAAACCTCAGGGTCACTGTTCACTCTTAAGCTAGAATGCATAGAAGTTTCTCTGCAAATTATCATTATGATTATTTGACAGCCACTTCTTAAATGCATAGTTAAATAAATCTAATATTCAACAGGCTTTGACCCATCTCTTCTGTATTTCTCATCTTGGTATTTTCAGTTGAATCAAGTATCTTTAGGAGCTTTTTCTTTTTTTTTTTAACCCTCCTCAACTTTGCCTAATTTCTCTAGATTTTCACTGTGGTTTTAACTCTTATGCTTGGTCTCTGGGGCAGGGAGGCAGAGGAGAAAAACAACTCTGGCACGTGGCTCTCAACCATGGCTGCACACTCACACCTAAGGAGCTTTAAAAATTCTGACACCCAGGTCACACTCCAGAGGAACTGATCAGAATCTCTGGGGGTGGGACCCGGGTATCTGTCTTTTTGAGGGTCCCAGGTGACACTGACTATAGCCAAGTTTGTAAAGTACCACTTTGGCTTGTCAATCCCTTTGTCACCTACTTTAAATAAAGTACTCAGACAAACTTCACAGGGAAAAAGAAACACCAAGGACGAGAGGGCAGGTTCCTGAGCAAAGCCTCAACTCAAGGCAGGACCTGAGAGAGGGGACTGACCGCACCAGACATGGGGCCAAAATGTGAGCGACTTGACACCTTTCCCAAAGCCAACAAGATTTAAGGATAAACCAAGTCTAGTGTACCGTCTACCATACAGAAGTCAGTCAAGGGAGGTTACTGCTGGAGACAGCAGAGCTTTCAGCTTCTGGGGCAATGGATACAGCAGCTTATCAATGCAACAAAGCTTCTTCGTCAAACAAGAAAAGTAGACGAAGGTTACATGCGAAACAAGAGTCACGGAAGCCAGTTCCAGGTGGCACAAGCGTGATGAAGATGTTGTTCAGGGAAACTGTTTTGGTGTGCCCGAGAAACTATGGAAAGTTTGTGACAAGGCGCCCACCAGGAGCTCCAATGCCACTGGGCACGTTTCCTTGGTCAGTTTAAGAGTGTGAAAAGAATGTACTCTTCTGTCTACAACAAATACCACCACACTTCCAAGTAGGGACTTGGTGTTTCCCATTTCAAGTCATCCTGGTCCACGTTTGTGGACCTCAATTGAACCACAGTTCAGGAAACAGCTCTCTGACCTACCAACTCTTCCTCAGACATCCCTTCCAAATTATAGCACATCCACCGGAAACAGCATAGTCCGTGGTATTGTGCTGGAAGGGCGGCTGGCAGGGAAAGGAGGATGGGGTGACTGGGGAGGAGGGGGAAGATCACCCTGCAGTCTGAGCAGACACAATCTCAAAGGAAAGACAAGACATGAGTTACCTCCACCTATACTGTTCAGGTAGGTGAGAACCAAGAGGATGCAGGAGCCTCTCTCTGTAGAGACCAGGAACCCCAAAGTCTATGGATAGACTTCTTACAATGGAAGAAGGTAGGAAAAGTCCCCACTCTAGAGATGAAGAGCCTCTCTACAAGATGGGGGCTGCCAAGCATCTGCATAGCTGGGAACCCACCTTCCCTCCTAAGCAATTCCAGTCTGTGCTTTTACAGGGATTCACTACCTTTCTAAGAAGAGTCCAGGTACTAGCGCTCTCTTGCAAAGGAGACACAACCATCTGGCCTCAGTGCCTCTTTAGTTAGCCACTTTTTTTTCCTGTCACCTGCTCAGATACAAGGACCAGGGAGCCCACTTCACTTTGTCCTTACTCCCCAAACCCTAAGTATGAAAAGAGCACAGTTCATGAAGACCAAGTTCTCCAGGTCACAGCTTTTGTAAAATTGAATGAATTTCCAGAAACAAGCATGAACCTACACTACATTTTTTGTTTCTTTAAACCCAGGAGGAGCCTCCAAGGAGACCCTTCCACAGTCTTGGATGCTATAATTCTATTTCCAACACCTGCAGTTAGCAGACCTGCCCCAAGAAAGGTACCATGCAAGCCATTCACTAGCTGGATCCTGGGCTCAGAAACACTTCCCAATTATCAGCATTTTTCATATAGCTTCTGTCTTAACACTAATTCTAAAGCTTCTACTCCAATTTTTGACAACTCTAAATATTAGAACACTTTTCCTTATGCTTATGTGACTTTCAGTCATCCACCCTGGAAATGCTACTCTACAGACAACACAGACTACAGCTCACTCTTTTCTACACAAAACATCGACAAGAAGTCGGCTAATGGCTCACAATATAATGTTTCAGAAATTTTACATTTCCAAGAGCTATGATTTCAAGAATATCATGACTATCCTAAGAGTTGTGTCAAACAGTATTCCCATTTACAGAGGAGAAAAACCAAGGATCACAGGAAAGATCACTTGCCCAAGTTGGTGCAGATGATGATTCTAGAAACTACATCTGCCACTCCTGGGGCCAATGCTCTTTGCTAAATGAAAGGCCACACGTGCAAGTAATTCCTATCACTGAAGGGTTTAAGGGCAAGCATACCCTCTCTCCTCTGCATTTCATCAGTTTAACGCAGCTGCCAGTCTCCCAATGGAGCCAAGCATTTATAATTCAGAGAAAAGCTTTTGATCAACCCTACCCTAGAATCCCAAATATACCTCAGTTTTTACTGAGATTATTAGAAAATTATTGGA
Source organism: Moschus berezovskii (assembly GCF_049115385.1). Taxonomy (NCBI): domain Eukaryota; kingdom Metazoa; phylum Chordata; class Mammalia; order Artiodactyla; family Moschidae; genus Moschus; species Moschus berezovskii. The sequence goes on along the minus strand of NC_142461.1, from coordinate 94,367,973 downwards.
AATGCACCCTGATAATGATGAAAAGTACCACCATACACATATATTCCCACTTTGGAAAATAAAACAACTCAGGGGTTACTGCCTGGAAGAGGTTGTAACAACACTCCATCCATCCCCCTTCTCACTCGCCTTTTTTCTCTCAACAGGAAAAAAGCAGAAAATAAATCAGCATGTCTCTGATGATGGCCTAACTTCACTCCTACCCATCCATCTGCTCCGTGGACTTCATGGCAAAGGCTCTCCATGGAAGTGGTTGAAAAGGAACAACATCTTGCAGAGGAAAATAGATTGAAATGTTAAAACCTGACCTTCCTTGTCCTTTTCACAAGTCATTACATTTGGAGTGCATGCATCACACTGACAGGCTATCTCTCCCCTCTGATCGGGGAAGTCCAGACTTCCCAAACAAGGCAGTTCAAGTCTGCCTTGAAAGGAAAAACTGAAGAGTACACTTTTGGACCAAATCAATATTTAACTCCATGCCTGAAAACAGAATAGCACAGTGAAGATGCCAAAATGAATGACATCTAAAGAGAAACATTAAGTACACCGCACTTGGGTCGCTTCGAAGACATTTCTGCCAACTTTATAGTTTTGAAACTTATACTCACCAGATTCAAGATTTTTTTTTAAAAAATAGCTTTATTGCTAGTTCCAGGCCTTTCTGTTCTTGTTCTTTCTTACCAGTTGTAAGCCCAAGGAAGCATAATATAATATTGGGGGTGGGTGGGGAGTAGAGATACAAATCTAGGTTAAAAATCCTAGACTGGGTATCTAATAACTTAAGTAACTTCAGTCAACTTAAGTAATCTTAGTTCCTCATCTTTAATGTTGCTGATAGCTGGAGTCATTGTGAGGATTAAGTGAGAACATGGAAGCATAGGGCATACTCAGAGTAGATGTTCAGAAAATGTTCCCATTTCTTCCTAAGTACGGTGACCACATTCAACCTCAGGGCGAAGAAAAAAACTGAAAAGGAAACTGACTCAAGCTAATCACACACCAAAGTAGTTCCCGGTGTTAAACATAAGATACTATAAAGCCATCACTTCCAAATCTGTGTTTTTGAATCTGCTCGCAGAGCAGCCTGACATCTGCTATCACACAGATATGGCAGCCGGGATGAAGGGTTACAATTTATCTTTTCCTCTGAGACTCAGAAAGGACAGCTCCTAGACGCAGGGATTGAGGGGCTTATATTTTAAATTGTAAACAGTGACCGCAAGCCAAAAATCAGTCAACAATATACGGAGCATCTAATGTCCAAAGAGTTATTCTTGGACAATCAATTGTTCACCACACCCAAAAATCACCTTCAGAGCATCATATCTGAGGATAAAGGTCATGGGAGTATTTGTGTGTGTGTGCGCATTCCCAACAATTAGACAAAGTTTAACAAATAGTCACTTGGACAATTATAAATGTGTAGGACCCAAAAACACAGCCAATATTACTGATAAAATATACAAAATATATACAAAATACCTTAAAGGAACAAAGACTGAAGCAGATGACTGAATTTATAATTTATGAAACACTTCCATGGAAGAGTGTAACAGAAACATTGTACACACGCAAAGGTATATCACCTTATAGCTCTATCTGACAGGTAGGTCCAAGGAAGCCAATAGTTAAGTGTATAAAGGAGTCAGTAATCTTTTCCCTTAAATATAAGGTTTATAACTATCATTGTAATGATGATGAACCCAAGTTCAGGGAGGGATAAGATTCTTTAGGAGGATTTTAATTTTTACTAGTCATTAACAACAGAAGTTCAGTAACTGAAATCTCTATTCAAAAATTCCATTTTTTTTCCTATTAAAAGAACTTTTTAACAGAGTGAAGTAAGCCAGAAAGAAAAACATCAATACAGTATACTAACGCATATATATGGAATTTAGAAAGATGGTAACCTGAACCCTGTATACGAGACTGCAAAAGAGACACAGGCATATAAAACAGTCTTAAGGACTCTGTGGGAGAGGGTGAAGGTGGGATGATTGGGGAGAACAGCATTGTAGCATGTATATTATCATAAGTGACCAGTCCAGGAGCGACGCATGATACAGGATGCTTGGGGCTGGTGCACGGGGATGACATGGAGGGAGGATATGGGGAAGAGGGAGGTGGGAGGGGGATTCAAGAAAGAGAACACGTGTACACCCGGGGCGGATTCATGTCAATGTATGTCAAAACCAACCAATATATTAATGTAAGGTAATTTGCCTCCAATAAAATAAATTTTTTAAAAAAAAGGAAAAAAAATAAAAGAACTTTTTAGAGTCTATCCCTTCAATGATCTTAATTCAGCAATCTTTCACTCTCATCTTTCCATTCATGCCCAGTACTTTTCTAGATATACACAGTTTAGCTTATACGGACTGATGAGGGGGTAGTCATTGAGTAGGTTTTATCTCAAGATTTTTGATAAATAGATGGACTTCTGTTATTCAAGTTTTTATTTACTCTTCTTCAGTGCTTTAAATATTCTAGAACTCGGTGGGATGAGAGGAATTACTTTCCATGTCTGAGGGCTCAATCACTGCCATAAGCCAAGTTTATAATGAGGTATTTGTATACTTTTTTATACAGTATTACTATCCTGTTTGCAGGTCAGGAAGCAACAGTTAGAACTGGACATGGAACAACAGACTGGTTCCAAATAGGAAAAGGAGTACATCAAGGTTGTATATTGTCACCCTGCTTATTTAACTTATATGCAGAGTACATCATGAGGAACGCTGGGCTGGAAGAAGCACAAGCTGGAATCAAGATTGCCGGAAGAAATATCAATAATCTCAGATATGCAGATGACACCACCCTTATGGCAGAAAGTGAAGAGGAACTCAAAAGCCTCTTGATGAAAGTCAAAGAGGAGAGTGAAAAGGTTGGCTTGAAGCTCAACATTCAGAAAACAAAGATCATGGCATCTGGTCCCATCACTTCATGGGAAATAGATGGAGAAACAGTGGAAACAGTGTCAGACTTTCTTTTTTGGGGCTCCAAAATCACTGCAGATGCTGATTGCAGCCATGAAATTAAAAGACGCTTACTCCTTGGAAGGAAAGTTATGACCAACCTAGATAGTATATTAAAAAGCAGAGACATTACTTTGCCAACCAAGGTCCATCTAGTCAAGGCTATGGTTTTTCCCGTGGTCATGTATGGATGTGAGAGTTGGACTGTGAAGAAAGCTGATCGCCGAAGAATCGATGCTTTTGAACTGTGGTGCTGGAGAAGACTCTTGAGTGTCCCTTGGACTGCAAGGAGATCCAACCAGTCCATTCTAAAGGAGGTCAATCCTGGGTGTTCATTGGAAGGACTGATGCCAAAGCTGAAACGCCAATACTTTGCCCACTTCATGCGACGTGTCGACTCACTGGAAAAGACTCTGATGCTGGGAGGGATTGGGGGCAGGAGGAGAGGGGACGACAGAGAATGAGATGGCTGGATGGCATCACCGACTCAATAGACATGAGTTTGAGTGAACTCCAGGAGTTGGTGATGGACAGGGAGGCCTGGCGTGCTGTGATTCATGGTGTCGCAAAGAGTCGGACACGACTGAGCTACTGAACTGAACTGACTATCCTGTTTTCCTCCCAAAAACTTACATGATCTTTATCATATCGGAAATAAAACTAATATCAATAATGCTCATAGGATTCCCGCTGTGTGAGGGCAGAGAATTCCTCCATACACATACTTTGAACATTATAACCTATAACCTGTCCTTCAAGCTTGATCTCCAGAATTAAATGGTTTGAGCTGATTTGTTAAGTAATTCATGAAGAAAAAGCACAGTTGAGGGCATCACATGGACACCTTTAGAAAAAAAACTGACTATAAGAGAAGTCACCATAACTCTGTACTTCTATCAGCCCATAGAAAGGATTCCTTTTAACTCCCCCTGCAGATTTCCGAAGAGCAGTTGGAGCTGACTAGGGAGAGTTACACTGAACACCACATCAATGGTCCAAGTACATCCCTAACAAGAGGGCCCCCAAGCTGATACTTTCCCCAAAGCTTTGTCTTAACCCGAAAAAGGTCAGTCTGGTATTTTTTGGTTTTGTTGTTCATTTGTTTTGAAAGACGTAAAATGTTATAAACAGTTAAAGAAAGGAACTGCATCCAGTGCTTGTGTGTGACATAAAGTAAAAGGAGCTACACAGTAACCACTGCCCCAAAGAGCTTGTGATGTAGAAACATCAATTTCTATATACTAAATTTGTGCCTTCTAGATTTAACAGTAACAAAGATCCACCATATTAATGAAGGGACATTATTTTCCTAAAGGGTAATTCATATACCATATGTCATTAATCAGCAGGGTAACTCAAAGCTCATGCAAAACATGCTATCCCAGTTGTGAACTTAATTTCATTATTGTTATTATCTGGTTTGGCCCTCCCACTTCAAGTGTACACACACACACACCCAACACACACAACCCGCACACACACACACACCCAGCACAGCATGGACGAAAAGACAGAACACCCAAGGCTAGGAGGAAAGAACCATGTAGTCTGGAAGGAAGAGGATTTTGAACCAAAAAGGTTTGTCCCTGGAAAGACAGGTCAAGTTTGCACCCAGGAGGCCTTCAAAAGTAATTAAGCCTGTGCAGTTCCATTTCAGAGTGTTTCATTCTGCACAACAATGGGAGCAGCTGTGTGAGATCTCAGACCACGGAGTGCAAGGCAGGCAGCCTCATCTATCTCGCGACTGCCACGCCGGAGTTTCCAGGTGGTGTGAAAAAGCTCGTGGGCTCTTCTTCCAAAAATCACAAAGCTAATCTGCCATCCACAACAGTCCCCATATTAAAGCAGTCCTTGTCAAGGGCCTGAAGAAAGGCTTTTTAAACGTCCCAGTGTTCTTCAGACTCTGGTAAATCCCCAAAGTTGGGAGGTTACATGCCCAAACCCCGTATGCAGACGCGAAATTCGACTGCCTTAAGCACAAGTTTCTCTTGCTGCCTACTATTGTAGGATGTATAGGTAACTAGCTAGGAAAAGGCAACTGTACGAGTGCAAGTATTAGGAACGCGTCGAATCTTATCTGTTTCCCTCCCAACACCCTTTAAGAGAGGCTGGGACACTAAAAGTCGAAGTCTGGGGACCAACTGCGGTCCATACGCCGGCTGGGGCGAGGGGGAGACCGCCACACCCTCCTGAGCTCACAGCACTGACAGGCTCAGGCTGGGAGGGGCCCAGAAACTTACACCCAGCAAGGAAAGGCAGAAAGAAGAGAGTCTACAAATGTCTCAGATTTACAAAGCTGGAAAGCTAGGAGAAGCGGATTCCGGGAGGGAGTCAGAGATTTGGCGAGGAGAGAGGAGGGATCCCTAGAGTCAGGACAGCTTGTAACACGTCCCCGCAAAACTGCACATTTTTGTGGTTTGTTTTAACATTTAAGACGAAAAGGAACGCGCCGAGGCGAAGCTTTTCTCGCCGGTTTCAGATGTCCCCCTCCTCGCTTAGGGACGGGGACGCCGCACTGCCGCGGGTTGCCTTCTCTTTCCCTTTGGGGGGAGCTCCCCTCTGCCAAGCCAGACATCCGCCTCCAAGTTCGCCTTCGCGCATCACGCAGCCCTCAACCCGCCACATGCGCCCATCAGCCCCGAACCCCGCAGGGCCCCGGCCCGGCGCCCGCTGGATGGTTCTCGAGGACTCGGAGTTTGCGGGGAGTTTTTTCCTTAAACAAAAAGCCTTAGCGGCCAGCCGCCCCCTCCTCCAAGCCCGCGCCAGCTTCCCTTCACGCCCACGCCGCACCCCCCGGCACCCGCGCTGCGAGGTGCCTCTCCAGCCAGACAATGGGTTCGGGGCCGGCCAGTCAGCCAACCCCCAGCCCCGTGCCCCATCCCGGGACCCCAAGAAGGCTTGGCGCGGGGCGATCGGAGGAGGACGGAGAGGAGGCCAAGGGAGACCACAATAAGCGAAGCGGGCGCCTCCCCCTTAGGACCGGGGATTCGCTCCCAGCGCGGGGAGAAGGGGAGGGGGCGGGGGTCAGCTGCACCGCCTGGCCTGGGGCCCTGGGGCCCCGGGGCCCGGCTCCCGGCCGCTGCCGCGCACTCACCAGCACGATGGCAAATCGCTCCTCCAGTTCACCTGGCTCGGGCATCGGCAGCTTCAAAGGCACATTGTGCGCCCTGAAATCGGTCTGCTGTGAATCCATGCTCCCGGCGTTGCCCATGCTGGCTGCACGCCGGGGCAGGGGGCTACTCCCGGCCCCCCGCGTCCGCGTCGGCAATCAGAACAGCTCCCGGCGGCCGGCTCCCGCCCGCTGGCGCAACCAGCCCGGCTCCCCGCCCTCCGCTGCGCCCCAGCGAGTGTGCAGCGCGCGCCGCTCCCTAGCAGCGCTCCGAGCCGAGCCGCCCCCCGGCCTGCCTCATGCTCCCCGCCGCCCCAGCGCCGCCCCGGCCTCCTTTCCTCGGGAGGGGTCGTCAGGGCGCTGGGCGCCTATCTGCATGTTGCTCCACTGGCACGCCGCCCCCTGCCAGCGACAGCGGCCAGCGGGCGCGTGGTTGCTCGGACTTGGTCTCCCGCCGGGACAGTGATCGCCGCTGACACTTCCAGCTCTACGCCGGCGATCACGACGCTAGCTCGACTGGCACCTCGAGCAGACAAATGCAGCTCCGCGCTCCCGACACAATGCCCCCTCTCGCCCGGCCCCCGCCCCCGGCCCGGCTCCGCCCACTCGCCCCGCGGACTGCCGGGACCAGTAGTTTCTACCCAAAGTGTCTGCACGCAGAAACCACGCCCGCTCTGGAGGGCCCGGCTGGGTTAGGGCCGCTTGCAGCAAAGGCAATCTGAGCACCTTCGGCAAGTGTCACTTTTGACCCCCACCCCCACGCCACTGCAACGGAAGAGATACTAATCGTCTACACCGATTAGTAGGCATTCAGGCACACTTGGCAAGTGAATGAATTAGCCAATCAGTCAATGATTGAATGCACTCATTCTGATTTAAATTTCAGGAGCTGTTCAACAGGAGACCTCATGGGTATTGGCAACTTCCTACGTCATAAACTGGGATGTGGGTCCATGGGTGTTTGTTTTATTGTTCTTTCTTCCCTGTGCATGTTACACATTCACATATTCTTTTGTGCAGTTGAAATGTTTTATAAACAAATGTACTTTTATGGATATTTACAAACATGCAGATGGATATATACATATGTACATCCTGGTCAGACCCCAGAATTTGGATGAGGAGGACTCAAAGCAAATACCTGTCAAATAGCTATTAGGAATAGGTTACTGTGTTTCTTGACTAGAGAAAGACTTTCCAGTCGAATGAAGGAGAAAAGTTACACAACTATGCTTTGCCTGAGAAATAAGAACAGCATTTGAAAAGGCTCTGGCTGGAGATGGTCTTTGGCTGTAACTGTTTTATTCCTCTATAGCACTCTTGTTCCAGGTGTTTTACAAAGACTGGGCCCAACCCTGCCCTTCCTGAGTGCTCTTCAGACTATACTATCCATTCTGAGACAGTGGAAATATAGCCAGCCTTAGAAAAGCGTTTAGCCTCTTCTCCCTTTGTAGGTTTCAAGGGTACCCACCTGACTGACTTGTGGCTGCAGTCCTGCGATTAGTCCTTTCTTAACTTAAAGTAGTGTTTCTTAATCCTGGTTCCTGTATCAGATTCACATGGGGACGTTGTTAAAACTGCACTGCAGGATGGGCCCTGACTATTATCAGAAGTTCCCTAAGCTAAGAGCTAGGGCCTGGACACGTATATTTTTAACAAGCCCTCCAGGTGCTTCTGATATAAAACTGGAGTTGTTACCCTCTTGTTAAAAATCAACTGCTTCTAGATGAGGTAACACACCAAAACTCAGGCATCAAGAATCACGTTTCATTCAAGTTTATAAACTTCAAGATGACCTGAACACAGTGGATTCAATAACTATTGAATTTTTACCAAAAACCTATTGAGCAGATATACACAAATACATCATGTGTGTGTATGGTCTCTTCGGTAAATCACTTATAGTTTTGTTTTTTTTTTTTTTTTAGGAAGGGAACAAGTATAGATTCAACTTAAAATCTGAATAAATGCAATCTGTATTTCTAAAATTATACTATATCAAAGTTAATAGTAAATGTGTTACCAGTCAAAGAAAAACAAGGACACGCACACACCAACTAGTGAAAATGAGTGAGAAAGAAAAGCAGTTAATTCAGACCAAGTGAGACATTTGTGACCCACGGATCTATTTATTTTCTCTGTAATCTCTAGACATACATTTTGGGTCTGATTGACACAAAATTAGCCCACCTAGGGGGTTGCCCATCTGGATGGAAAATCTAAGATTCTTTTCTGCAATTGAGAAATCTCTTTTTATTACATTTATGGCTCCCTCTGGCCATATTTCTGCCAGTAACCAGGACCTTTTTTTCCCCCTAAGTCTTATCACATCTAATCTCTCTCATAATCTCACACTTTGAGAGGAGCCAGGGACAAAGTGTGCAAATCCAGGAACCAAAAGTACCTCTCTGCCATTTCAAGGTCTGCAGTCTCTAATATTTGGTTATTATTTATGACTGTTATTAAGTGCAAAAATAAATAAAACACTCATTCTATTATATAATTTCTGTAGGAATTTCTACCAAAAATCTCAGAAAAATGTTTGTTTAGGGGACAGTGTGAACAGAGAGAAAGAAGACATTTCTATTCCTTTAATTGAAGTCCTCTTCCTCCCTCGCCACAAAATTAAAACCAAGTGGTCATTTTAAAATATGTATTTCATTTTCTGATCACTGCTGCTGCTGCTGCTAAGTCACTTCAGTCGTGTCCGACTCTGTGTGACCCCACAGACGGAAGCCCACCAGGCTCCACTGTCCCTGGGATTCTCCAGGCAAGAACACCGGAGTGGGTTGCCATTTCCTTCTCCAATGCATGAAAGAGAAAAGTGAAAGTGAAGGTGCTCAGTCGTGTCCAACTCTTCATGACCCCATGGACTGCAGCCCACCAGGCTCCTCCACCCATGGGATTTTCCAGGCAAGAGTACTGGAGTTTTCTGATCACTAATACCTATGATTTACAATTTTGCAAAGTTGCAAACTATCGGCAAAAAAGTTTGTTAAAACTATCCATTCAGTTTCCATGGAAAACGAAATATTAACACTTTATCTGCTCTCTGCCAAGAATTTGCAAACGATACCAGGGATGGCTTGATCAGGAATTCCCCTATAACAGTCACTGCTTTCAAAGAAACTTTTCCATCATTCACAACAAATCCTCCAGACAAGACTGGCTGAGTTTCATTGGTGTCTCCTCAGGTTTTTAACGTAAGGAAGTGCCCTGTAGCAAAGTTCACTTAGCTTCTTTAAAGACACTGGTGTTATCCCAAGAAAATTCCCTTTGTGTGTATAACTATATAGAAATGAGGTAAGTACGATGTGATGAACTAAATATGATGATCAATAGCCCTGAATCAAATTTGTGAAGTGGTAGTAGCTGGGACTTCAGGATTGCTAAAGCTAGAAGGATTGTTTCATGTCAAGTTACATCCACAAAAGTACTACAAGATTCACATACCCATCTATATTTATTTTTAAGGGTTTATTGAGCACTTACTAAGAGCCAGACACTGCTGTTGATTTTAAATAAAATTTAAACATTGTTTATCCAATTTATTTTTCATACAAATATCCTCAAAGTTAACTTACAAAGACTCTTCCTTCTCCTCCTGAATCAGTTAAAATTGAACATTTCTGCCACCAAATAAAAGAGAACCCAAATGATAATGGCTTAAATAATATGTCTTTCACAAAAAACAAGAAATCTGGAGAAAGGTGAATTCTAATATGGGTTCACCATGTGGAGTTTATCCCAGGAATAAAAGGTTGTTTCAGCATTGAAAATTCAATCAACGTTATTTACCATATCAGCAGACTAAAAAAAAAAAACACACATGATCATCTCAATAGATGACAATCATCTGACAAAATCCAACAACCCCTCCTGATAAAAACCTTCAGCTTACTGGAAATAGAAAAAAAACTAATTTACCTTAATAAAAGACATCAACAGAAAACCTACTGCCAATACGTACTTAATGGTGACAGAGGAAATGCTTTCTCCCTAAAATCAGAAATAGAGCAAGAATATCTTTTTCACCATTTTAATTCAACAATACGTGGGAGAGTCTAGCCAGTGTAACAAGAAAACAGACAACCAAAATGCATCCAGTTTGAAAAAGAAGTAAATTATCTTTACTCACAAATGGCATGATCTATGTAGAAACTCTTACAGAATCTAGAAAATAGTAGAATTAACATGTGAGTTTAGCAAGTTTTCAGGATATACAAAATTGTATTATTTTGTAGGAGAAATAAGCTTTCAAAAACTTAAATTTAAAATACCGTTTATGCTACAATTCCATTCTCTCCAATCATTCCACCTTCACCCTCTCCCACAGAGTCCCAAAGACTGTTCTAAATGCCTATGTCTCTTTTGCAGTCTCTTATACAGGGTTCAGGTTACCATTTTTCTAAATTCCATATATATGCGTTAATATACGGTATTGATGTTAGGTATATTATCATAAGTGACCAGTCCAGGTTCGACGCATAAATTTTCCTCTGTTCAAAAAAATAAATAAATAAATAAAATACCGTTTATGTTATTTTAAATGGTATTTTAAATTTCAAGAACTTAAATTTAAAATACAGTTTTTGAAAGTTTATTTCTACTACAAAGTAATACAATTTTGTATATCCTGGGATAAATCTGCCAAAAGATGTACAAGGCTTGTACACTAAAAACTGCAGTATATTGTGTACATGGGTCAGAAGACTCTATTTTAAGATGCAATTCTCCCCAAGTGGATGTATAGATTTAATGTATTCAAAAATGAAATCCCAGCAGACACTTTTGTAGACATTGACAAGCCACTTCTAAGATTTATGTGGAAATATAAAGGACCTGGGGCTTCCCAGGTGGCTCTAGTGATAAAGAACCTGACTGCCAATGCAGGAGACCTAAGAGATGCGGTTTGATTCCTAGGTTGGGAATATCCCCTGGAGGAGGGCATGGCAACCCACTTCAGGAGAATCCCATGTACAGAAGAGCATAGTGGGCTAGAATCTATAGGGTCGCAAAGAGTCAGACACGACTGAAGCAACTTAGCACACACACATAAAGCACCTAAGATAACCAGGGGTGCTTCCCAGATGGCACTAGTAGTAAAGAACTTGCCTGCCAATGCAGAAGACATAGTTCAATCCCTGGGTCTGGAAGATGCCCTGAGGAGAGCATGGCAACCCACTTCAGTATTTTTGCCTGGAGAATCCCATGGACAGAGTACCCTAGCAGGCTATAGTCCATAGGATCATAAAGAGTTGGACACTACTGAAGTGACTTATCAAGCATGCAGGATAGCCAAGACAACTTTGAAAAACAAATAAACAAAAAAATGGGAGGACTAACTCTATCTGATTTCAAGAGTTATTATAAAGCTATGGTAATCAAGACAGTATGATACTGGTATCAAGATAAGCAGATAGATCAATGGAAAAGAATGGAAAATCCAGAAAAAGTCCCAAACATACATGGACAACAGATTTTTGACAAAAGTACAATGGCAATTTGGTACAGAAATGATAGACTTTTTAACAAATGGTTGAAATAGTGATTGTAGAGGAATTCAATACCCAAATGTAAAAAAAGAACTTCGGTACATACCCCACACTATGTGCAAAACAACTCAAAATAGATCAGAGACCTAAGTGCAAAACCTAAAACTATATAACTTCTAGGAGAAAACATAGGCAAATATCTGATATACTTTCAGTTCAGTTCAGTCGCTCAGTTGTGTCCAACTGTTTGCAACCCCATGAATCACAGCACGCCAGGCCTCCCTGTCCATCACCAACTCCGGGAGTTCACTCAAACTCATGTCCATCGAGTCGGTGATGCCTTGGGTGGGTAAAATATTTCTTAGATAAACAAGCAAGGAAGAATTGGTAAGTTGTACTTTATCAAACTGGACATGGAACAACAGACTGGTTCCAAATAGGAAAAGGGGTACGTCAAGGTTGTATATTGTCACCTTGCTTATTTAACTTCTATGCAGAGTACATCATGAGGAACGCTGGGCTGGAAGAAGCACAAGCTGGAATCAAGATTGCCGGGAGAAATATCAATAACCTCAGATATGCAGATGATACCACCCTTATGGCAGAAAGTGAAGAGGAACTCAAAGGCCTCTTGATGAAAGTGAAAGAGGAGAGTGAAAAGGTTGGCTTGAAGCTCAACATTCAGAAAACAAAGATCATGGCATCTGGTCCCATCACTTCATGGGAAATAGATGGAAAAACAGTGGAAACAGTGTCAGACTTTGTTTTTTTGGGCTCCAAAATCACTGCAGATGCTGATTGCAGCCATGAAATTAAAAGACGCTTGCTCCTTGGAAGGAAAGTTATGACCAACCTTGATAGTATATTAAAAAGCAGAGACATTACTTTGCCAACCAAGGTCCGTCTAGTCAAGGCAATGGTTTTTCCCGTGGTCATGTATGGATGTGAGAGTTGGACTGTGAAGAAAGCTGATCGCCGAAGAATCGATGCTTTTGAACTGTGGTGTTGGAGAAGACTCTTGAGAGTCCCTTATACTGCAAGGAGATCCAACCAGTCCATTCTAAAGGAGATCAATCCTGGATGTTCATTGGAGGGACTGATGCTAAAGCTGAAACTGCAATACTTTGGCCACCTCATGCGACGAGTTGACTCACTGGAAAAGACTCTGATGCTGGGAAAGGTTGGGGGCGGGAGGAGAAGGAGACGACAGAGAATGAGATGGCTGGATGGCATCACTGACTCTGTGGACATGAGTTTGAGTGTACTCCGGGAGTTGGTGATGGACAGGGAGGCCTGGCGTGCTGTGATTCATGGGGTCGCGGAGAGTCGGACACGACTGAGCGACTGAACTGAACTTTATCAAACATTGCAACATCTACTCTTTAAAAGATACAGTTAATAGAACCAAGAGACATACGGCAAACTAAAAGAAAATATGAGTTAACTACATATCTGATAAAAGACTTGTACCCAGAACACCTAAAGAATTCTCAAAATTCAATAAATGGAAAACAGTGGACAAAAAACGATTTGAACAGACACTTAACACAAAGAAATAAATCTGTGACTAGTAAACACATAAAAAGATGCTCAATATCATGCCTCATCAGGGAAATGCAAATAAAGCCACAGTGAAATACCATTATATACCTATCAGAACGGCAAAAAATTTTAAGATCACACCAAATGTTGGCAAGAATTTATAGAGTATCTAGAACTCTCACCCAACGCTGCTGGGATTGTAAAATGATGTAACCACTTTGGAAAGCAGTTCAGTGTTTCTTAAAATTTAAACATACACCTACCATAAGATTGAGCCATTCTACTCGTGTATTTACCCAAGAAATATGAAAGCATATGTCCAAACAAAAACTTTTACATAATATTCACAGAAGCTTTATTTGTAATGACCAAAAACTGGAATCAAGTATCCATCAATAGTTGAAAGAATAAGCAAAACTGTGGAATACTAATTGGCAGTGAAAGTATGAACTATTGATACAAGCAATGTGGTTGAGTCTCACAATAATTATGCTGAAAAATATGCTGACAAAAAAATTGTATAAACTATATGTTTCCATTTAAATAAAATTCTAGAAAAGGCAAACTATAGAAGGAGAAAGCAGACTGTTTGGGGAGAGGGAGGACAGGGAGAGTCCCAAAGGTCCTGAGGACACTTTTGAGGGTGGTGAAGATATTTATTGACTAGATTACAGTGCTGGTTTCATGGTGTACATTTGTTAAACATAGCAAATTATAAACTGTAGATATGCACAGTTTATTGTTGGTTAACCATACCTTAATAAAGTGAAGTAGCTCAGTCGTGTCCGACTCTTTGCAACCCCATGGACTGTAGCCTACCAGGCTTCTCCGTCCATTGGATTTTCCAGGCAAGGGTACTGGAGTGGGTTGCCATTTCCTTCTCCAGGAGATCTTCCTGACCCATGGATTGAACCCAGGTCTCCCGCATTGTAGGCAGACGCTTTACCGTCTGAGCCACCAGGGAAGTCCACCTTAATAAAGCTCTCACAAAAAATAAGTAAATCCTTTTCTCTCTCCTCTTCCTTAAAGAAATATACTGTAAAACACTTGAACTGAAATTTCCTCCCTCCTGCTTTCCACGTTAATGTTGTCTATTATTTTAATTCCTCTTTATTTTTCACATTAGCCATTAATAGTAGCAGTTGCAGTAGTAGTGGTATTACTAGCATAGACAATCTTTATTTCAAACGACTAATGTGCTTATCAATTTATTTGCTTTTGGCATGCTGCTTTTTTCTCCTGGATTAATTTTTCATCTTCCAGAAGTACACTCTTTTCATGTTTCTTTCAGCGAAAGCTGGTTAATGGTAAAATTATCGACATTGTCTTTTTTGTTCTCAGTCTTGAATGTAGTGTATTTGGTTTATATTATGCTAGGATGGAAGTTCTTCTCCCTCCTCATTTTGAAGATATTATTCCATTCTCTCCTAGCCTTTACTGCTGTGATGAGAAATCTGCTGTCACTGTAATTGCCAAGTTTTAAAAACTGATATTGCATCTTTTTCTCTTTGGTTTCTTTTCACATTTTTTTCTTTGTCTTGATTTTCTGTGTTTTTGATACCATGCGTCTTTGTGCTAATGAATCTGTTTATCCTGCTCTGGGTTTGATTTGCTTTCTCAGTTTGAAGGCTCATGGATTTAGCGGTGTTTATTTTTCTTAGTTATAGAAAATTCTCAGACATCATCTTTAAAATATTGTCTTTCCTTCATTCTCTTTTATTCTTCCTCTGAAACTTATCCATGTATTGGTCTACACATATTCTCTTAACTATTCTTTCACGTTTGGCATATTTGTCTCTGCAGTAGTCTGGCTAATTTCTTCAGTCTTCCAGTGCAGATACTCTGTATCAGTCTATTGTTTCCTCATTCATTAATATGACACTTCAAGACAATATTTTTTTGATTTCCAGTCAGTTCATGAGGCACCCACTTATCGAGGTTTATCACCTTTCCAATTTGCTTCAAATACTTAATGACTATAGAATGGTTGGCGTTGAGCTCTTCAGCAACTTCTTGTGTAGTTGTAAGAGGATCAGCTTTGATAATGACTCTCAATTGGTCTTTGTCAACTTCTGATGGCCAGCCACTATATTCCTCATCTTAAAGGCTCTCATCTCCTTTGCAAAACTTCTTGAACCACCACTGCACCGTATGTTTGTTAGCTGTTCCTGGGCCAAATGTGCTGATATTGCAAGTTGTCTCTGTTGCCTTATAACCCATTTTGAACTCAAATAAGAAAATCACTCGAATTTGTTTTTTGTCTAACATCATTTCCATAGCCTAAAATAAATATAAACCAAACAGCAAGATAATAATCATTAGCAAAAAAATAAATAAAGCGATAAATGTGCATTAAAATGGTATATAACATAATCACATTTATTTAGAATCTATTCCAATATCAAAGGCAAATTTCAACAATGCCAAAACTGCAATTACTTTTGCAAGAAACTAATAGGAAAAGGAGGACGTCAAGGCTATATATTGTCACCCTGCTTATTTAACTTATATGCAGAGTACATCATGAGGAACGCTGGGCTGGAAGAAGCACAAGCTGGAATCAAGTTTGCTGGGAGAAATATCAATAAACTCAGATATGCAGATGACACCACCCTTATGGCAGAAAGTGAAGAGGAACTCAAAAGCCTCTTGATGAAAGTGAAAGAGGAGAGTGAAAAGGTTGACTTGAAGCTCAACATTCAGCAAACAAAGATCATGGCATCTGGTCCCATCACTTCATGGGAAATAGATGGAGAAACAGTGGAAACCGTGTCAGACTTTATTTTTTTGGGCTCCAAAATCACTGCGGATGCTGATTGCAGCCATGAAAATAAAAGGCACTTACTCCTTTGAAGGAAAGTTATGACCAACCTAGATAGCATATTAAAAAGCAGAGACATTATTTTGCCAACCAAGGTCCGTCTAGTCAAGGCTATGGTTTTTCCCGTGGTCATGTATGGATGTGAGAGTTGGACTGTGAAGAAAGCTGATCACCGAAGAATTGATGCTTTTGAACTGTGGAGATCCAGCCAGTCCATTCTGGAGGAGATCAATCCTGGGTGTTCATTGGAAGGACTGATGCTAAAGCTGAAACTGCAATACTTTGGCCACCTCATGCGATGAGTTGACTCACTGGAAAAGACTCTGATGCTGGGAGGGATTGGGGGTGGGAGGAGACGGGGACGACAGGAGAATGAAATGGATGGATGGCATCACCAACTCGATGGACATGAGTTTGAGTGAACTCGGGGAGTTGGTGATGGACAGGGAGGCCTGGCGTGCTGTGATTCATGAGGTCACAAAGAGTCAGACACGACTGAGCGACTGAACTGAACTGAACTGAACTGAATACACTGGTATGTCTCTGTAGAAATCAAAACACCTTGAAAAAATTAGAAGTCAATAGTAAAGAAGGAAAAATAGGTGAATACTGAGGCTTCTTGAATGAACTCTCAAGTACTGGTACTCCTTAGGGTACCGGTGAAACACTGTCTTGTTTCACCAATTGGTCATTTAAAGGGAGCTGAATTAGAGAAAGACTAGTTATCTTCTAGAAATCACTTGCAGCACACTGGATGCAACTCTTGTGCAAAAAAGAAAAGAAAAAGAAAAAATATCACAAAATGCAGATAGCCTTCTATGAAAAGTCAAGTTCAGGTTATTTTTCACCATTCTCTCCATCTGTTGCCTCTTCTCTCCCTTCATCCTATATTCCTCTACCATACCACTTACTCCAAAATCCTCCTTAACAACTCACTTTCAGAATGACAGGATGGGAGGGTGTTAGCTTGTGATATCAGCCATGGAGCAACAACAAAGGAATGTGCTGCTGACTTACAGTATCTGCTTTTATTTCAGGGAGTCCTCATAACTTCCCTCCTTAATAAAACTGTCGACCAGGAGGGCGAGGGTTCCTAAGCTGGGCTGCGTGGGCAGTCCAGGATGCCCCATCCACACCTGCCCTCCGCTGCAGCTAAACACACCCTTCACAGCCTCCAAGGCCATCTGTCTGGCACCTTTCAACAGCTTCCAAGTCTAAGAAAACAAACCCTTTTTTTTTAAAAAAAAGTATTTTTTAAACAAGAAAGCCAAAGGGGGAATTTCTCTTTCTGGCTGCAGCCACTTCAACCAGAATAAACAGCATGGGGAAATAAGAAAGAGAATAGGTGAAAATAAAATCCAATTCCCCAGTTACATAATGCATATCTAGAGTTACAGTTTTATTAATTTTCTCATTTGTTCTTCAGAGAGTTAATTTTTAGGAGAGAACTATAGATATTTCTGACTACAGCAAAGAGGCTTCTTATTCTAGTAGAGGCAATCAGACTTTTTGAAATTAGTCCTTTCCTCCATCTTTGTCTCAGTCCAAATATGACAAAAAGTGCCCCTTTTTTTGACCTTCGGAGAAGAAATGTTCACAAACCCATGATTATTCTGCCTAGTGAATTTGAATTCCTTGACTTGGAATTTAAACTCTAAAGGCTAATATGTGGTAAGACCATGTGCTTGGCAGATCTGATCCCTGTCCCTCTTGCTTAGCGAGTGCTGCTAATACTGCTGCTGCTAAGTCACTTCAGTCATGTCCGACTCTGTGCGACCCCATAGACGGAAGCCCACCAGGCTTCCTCGTCCCTGGGATTCTCCAGGCAAAAACACTGGAGTGGGTTGCCATTTCCTTCTCCAATGTGTGAAAGTGAAAAGTGAAAGTGAAGTCGCTCAGTCGTGTCCGACCCTTAGCGACCCCACAGACTGCAGCCTACCAGGCTCCTCCATCCATGGGATTTTCTAGGCAATAGTACTGGAGTGGCTTGCCATTGCCTTCTCCGGCTTAGTGAGTGACCATGGGAAAATTCCTTAACCTCTTCAAGCCTTGGTTTCTGCATTTATAAAATGGAAATGAATACTTATCCCACTAGTTAATCGTTAAGATTAAGGGAAATAACTTCTATAAACCAGCCATCAGGATCGCATCTGATACATGCTGAAATATTCAGTAAGAGGTATCTTCCTCCTGTGTTCTGTTTTCACAGTGGTAATGAGTGTAATCTTGGGCTTGCTGTTGAAGCAGTAAATGTTTCTGCAGTACCTGAATGGGTAAAGAGAGAATATGTGAATCCATGGTCTTTGCTTCAGATAACAGGAGGATGTATTTATAAAGCAGAACATGTGTTTGCGTATAATCTGTGAGTGCTTTCTAATGTCCCAGTTCTTCCAATGGTAAGCTCTATTCTGGTCACTTTGTATAACAGTAACTAAAAAAATTAATACCACTGTCAAAGGAATCCAACTTTCTCAAAGTTCTCTGGTAATAAGTTCTACCTGGGATGTTTAGTGAACATACAGATTTCCACATGCCATCCCTAGAAAGTCTAATTCAATTTGTCTCAGGTGGGCCCAGGAATCTGTATGTTTAACAAAAGCCCCAAGTGATTCCTATTTTAGGCAAGTTTAAGAAACACTAATTAATTGCTTGGGGCTGAGGAAATGACTCATCTGCAATTAAGCAATAATGCCTCTACTGAAGAAACAACGCCAAGTTATTTTAAAGCCATTGAGTAATTATAATATATACACTGCTCTAAAAATTGAATTAGCTATTATTTCAATTAGAGAGATTGTTCCTTTTAAAATGCATTCACACATTTTTTTTTAACTTTTAAAAAATATCACCAGTTGTTCATATTTGAAATTTTTTTTTTTTAGGGTTTGGATGGAGAAGAAAGCATCCTTGCTTCTATTGAATAAGTTTTTCCCAACTGAGGGGCAGATGTCAGGTGTCCAATTTTGACATGGAATTTTGCTCAGGCAGATTTCTTCCTGCCCCCAACTCACATCTATATGCGGAAGTAGACTGAGTACATGCCAAACATTACATTATACATAGAAAAAATAAAATTGTCCAGAGCTACTGAACACTACTTCTACCACTGGACTTCACCAGATTAATTTAACATGTGTTTATTGTATTATATCATTTTAGTTGCAATCATTTTCCATACACAATTAAGATCAAAGGAAAGTTCACTGATGGAAGGAAGGGGGAGAGGGCTGGGCAGTTAATTAGGAGAACTAAAAGATCTCCCTCAAAGGATCAAGCCCTTGGCTGGCTCTGTTGATCACTAGTTATGAACACCTGCAGAGCTCACCTGTCTCAAGAGAACTGAACTCTGCTAATCTATCCAACTCTACTGGAAGAGTGCTTACAACAAGGGCCAGACAGGCCTGTCTCAGGTCCAATTCTCATTGCCTCGTTGCTTTGTTTTGCCAATTTTATGGAGTGGGATGTGTTTGGGTTTTTTTTACATTCTTAAAGAAACAACCCAAAATATTAAATTAAAATCTATGAGAAAAAAGCAAGTCCCCAAAGCAAAATATAAATATATGTATATTTTCTAAATCTCTATTGTACTGACACTGATTTTAAACGGGACTTAAAAATATTAAAAATGCAATGAGGTTGTGGCAAATGTCTAGCCCAGATAGATGCAGTACACCTATTTTTTGTCTATTCAATACCCCTTATTGTCAGAAGAAAACCCCCTTTTTCTTGGAATTGTCCTTCCTTCCATTCCATCCTGCCATTAATAAAAGAGCTGCCATATTTCCTTAGGTCACTTGGCCACAGCTGATCGATTAAAGGATGGGATTCTAACTCAGCTTTGACAATAATCCTTCCCCCTCCATCCCCTCTGCATTTTGACTTTGGACTAAAAGTATCAGGTTCAGTTCAGTTCAGTTCAGTTGCTCAGCCGTGTGCTTCCTCCAGCCCAGCATTCCTCGTACTCTGCATTAAAGTTAAATAAGTAGGGTGACAATATACAGCCTTGACGTATACCTTTTCCTATTTGGAACCAGTCTGCTGTTCCATGTCCAGTTCTAACTGTTGCTTCCTGACCTGCATATAGGTTTCTCAAGAGGCAGGTCAGGTGGTCTGATATTCCCATCTCTTTCAGAATTTTCCACAATTTATTGTGTTACATCTTCTCAAAGTGACTGAAGCTATAACTATAAAGTTGATATGTGGTTGATGACAATGGTTACTGATAGGTAGAGAGAAAAGAGGTAGATGAAAGACAGGAGACAGATCTTCGTGGAAGTACTACTAATGCAAGAACAAGGCATTTGGCAAGTTGGACACAGTTTTAAAAATTCTCTAAGTCTCAGTGTTCTTGTCTGTAAAGTGAAGGTAATCAGTTCAGTTCAGTTCAGTCCCTCAGTCGTGTCCGACTCTTTGCAACACCATGAATCACAGCACACCAGGCCTCCCTGTCCATCACCAACTCCCGGAGTTCACTCAAACTCATGTCCATCGAGTCGGTGATGCCATCCAGCCATCTCATTCTCTGTCATCCCCTTCTCCACCTGCCCTCAATATTTCCCACAATCAGGGTCTTTTCAGATGAGTCAGCTCTACGCATCAGGTGGCCAAAGTATTGGAGTTTCAGCTTCAACATCAGTCCTTCCAATGAACACCCAGGACTGATCTCCTTTAGAATGGACTGGTTGGATCTCCTTGCAGTCCAAGGGACTCTCAAGAGTCTTCTCCAGCACCACAGTTCAAAAGCAGCAATTCTTCGGTGATCAGCTTTCTTCACAGTCCAACTCTCACATCCATACATGACCACGGGAAAAACCATAGCCTTGACTAGACGGACCTTGGTTGGCAAAGTAATGTCTCTGCTTTTTAATATGCTATCTAGATTGGTCATAACTTTCCTTCCAAGGAGTAAGAATCTTTTAATTTCCTGGCTGCACTCAGCATCTGCAGTGATTTTGGAGCCCAAAAAAATAAAGTCTGACACTGTTTCCACTGTTTCCCCATCTATTTCCCATTAAGTGATGGGATCAGATGCCATGATCTTTGTTTTCTGAATGTTGAGCTTCAAGCCAACCTTTTCACTCTCCTCTTTCACTTTCAACAAGAGGCTCTTTAGTTCTTCTTCACTTTCTGCCATAAGGGTGGTGTCATCTGCATATCTGAGGTTATTGATATTTCTCCTGGCAATCTTGATTCCAGCTTGTGCTTCTTCCAGCCCAGCGTTCCTCATGATGTACTCTGCATATAAGTTAAATAAGCAGGGTGACAATGTACAGCCTTGACATACTCCTTTTCCTATTTGGAACCACTCTGTTGTTCCATGACCAGTTCTAACTGTTGCTTCCTGACCTGCATACAGGTTTCTCAAGAGGCAGGTCAGGTGGTCTGGTATTCCCATTTCTTTCAGAATTTTCCACAGTCTATTGTGATCCACACAGTCAAAGGCTTTGGCATAGTCAATGAAGCAGAAATAGATGTTTTTCCGGAACTCTCTTGCTTTCTCCGTGATCCAGCGGATGTTGGCAATTTGATCTCTGGTGCCTCTGCCTTTTCTAAAACCTGCTTGAACATCTGGAAGTTCACGGTTCACATATTGCTGAAGCCTGGCTTGGAGAATTTTTAGCATGACTTTACTAGCGCATGAGATGAGTGCAATTGTGCAGTAGTTTGAGCATTCTTTGACATTGCCTTTCTTTGGGATTGGAATGAAGACTGACCTTTTCCAGTCCTGTGGCCACTGCTGAGTTTTCCAAATTTGCTGGCATATTGAGTGAAGCACTTTCACAGCATCATCTTTCAGGATTTGAAATAGCTCAACTGGAATTCCATCATCTCCACTAGCTTTGTTTGTAGTGATGCTTTCTAAGGCCCACTTGACTGCACATTCCAAGATGTCTGGCTCTAGGTCAGTGATCACACCATCATGATTATCTTGGCCGTAAAGATTTTTTTGTACAATTCTTCTGTGTATTCTTGCCACCTCTTCTTAATATCTTCTGCTTCTGTTAGGTCCATACCATTTCTGTCCTTTATCGAGCCCATCTTTGCATGAAATGTTCCCTTGATATCTCTAAGTTTCTTGAAAAGATCTCTTGTTTTTCCTATTCTGTTGTTTTCCTCTATTTCTTTGCATTGATCACTGAGGAAGGCTTTCTTATCTCTCCTCGCTATTCTTTGGAACTCTGCATTCAGATGGGTATATCTTTCCTTTTCTCCTTTGCTTTTCACTTCTCTTCTTTTCACAGCTATTTGTAAGGCCTCCTCAGACAGCCATTTTGCTTTTTTGCATTTCTTTTCCCTGGAGATGGTCTTGGTCCCTGTCTCCTGTACAATGTCACGAACCTCCATCCAGAGTTCATCAGGCACTCTATCTATCAGATCCAGTCCCTTAAATCTATTTCTTACTTCCACTGTATAATCATAAGGGATTTGATTTAGGTCATATCTGAAAAGTCTAGTGGTTTTCCCTACTTTTTTCAATTTCAGTCTGAATTTGGCAATAAGGATTTCATGATCTGAGCCACAGTCAGCTCCTGGTCTTGTTCTTGCTAACTGTATAGAGCTTCTCCATCTTTGGTTGCAAAGAATATAATCAATCTGATTTCGGTGTTGACCATCTGGTGATGTCCATGTATAGAGTCTTCTCTTGCGTTGTTGGAAGAGGGTGTTTGCTATGACCAGTGCGTTCTCTTGGCAAAACTCTATTAGCCTTTGCCCTGCTTCATTCCGTGCTCCAAGGCCAAATTTCCCTGTTACTCCAGGTGTTTCTTGACTTCCTACTTTTGCATTCCAGTCCCCTGTAATGAAAAGGATATCTTTTTTGGGTATTAGTTCTAAAATGTCTTGTAGGTCTTCATAGAACCTTTCAACTTCGGCTTCTTCAGCATTACTGGTTGGGGCATAGACTTGGATTACTGTAGTATTGAATGGTTTGCCTTGGAAACAAACAGAGATCATTCTGTCGTTTTTGAGATTGATCCAAGTACTGCATTTCGGACTCTTGTTGACCATGATGGCTACTCCATTTCTTCTAAGGGATTTCCGCCCACAGTAATAGATATAATGGTCATCTGAGTTAAATTCACCCATTCCAGTGAAGGTAATAGTAGTATTTAATTCAAGTAGTTTCTTGGGAATTTCCTGGATGGGGCTTCCCTGGTAGCTCAGCTGGTAAAGAATCCGCCTGCAACGCAGGAGATTCCAATTTAATTCCTGGGTTGGGAAGATCTGCTAGAGGAGGGATAGGCTACCCACTCCAGTATTCTTGGGCTTCCCCGGTGGCTTAGCTAGTAAAGAATCCCCCTGCAGTGTGGGAGACCTGGGTGCAATCCCTGGGTTGACAAGATCCCCTGGAGAAGAGAACAGCTACCCACTCCAGTATTCTGGCCTGCAGAATTCCATGCACTGTATAGTCAATGCGGTCTCAAAGAGTCAGACATGACTGAACGACTTTCACTTTCACAGTGTTTAAGACTCCACACTGTGTGTCAGTCTCTGGTTGGGAACTAAAATCCCACAAGCCAAAAAAGAAAAATCAAATAGTTTTTATGAGGAAAAATTGTGATAATTCATGTAAGTCACTGAATACCGGACTGCCCAACACAGGAAAAGAGCTCAACAAACATCAGCCACTAAGCACCCCTAAGCATGGGGTTAAGAAACGGTAGGTTGCAGGAGTGCAAACCACAATCAAATGACACGATGTGACAAGATTTCTGGCACTGTTCGGTAGAAATATAGACAGCTATCTAAAATTTTAATAGAAGTGCCAGAAAACCCCCAAACATGGCAAAATGTGGCCTTTGATTGTTCAGGGCCTAAGGGAAACCCCAGAACAGGGTTAATAATATTAATAATTTACCCTGAGTGCTAACTGTGGGCTAGACAAGAAGCTAACTGGCTTGCCTTTAAAATCATTAATACTTACTACCACTAGATGAGTTAAGTTTTATTCTTACTCCTATTTTACAGATGAGGATACTGATGCATAATGTTGAAATATGCCTTCAAGAAGACTAGTCACCAAGAGTCTGATGTTCCCAGTGCCTTGAGGATCATCAGTCAGTGTGTTCAAAAGAAATGGCTATTTCTCACTTTCCACTGTCACCTCTGTCTATCAGTTTGTCTTGGTTACTGGTCAGTTGCTAAGTCTATGAATGGTCATTCCTGCACTAAGGGGGTTCAACTCAGACCCGAGAAGCACATGTATTTCACTTGGCCGGGTGACATTCCTACTTGCTTTCCCAGTGTGGGCATGCTCTCCTGGTTTCACTTTAGCCCTACACGTTCCTCTGGGCACCACTCCCCTACTTCCATTTGTAAGCATCCCACTGGAACTGCTTTCTTTCCCAATGGGAAGCCTGTAAGGAACTTCTGGGTACCACACAAACCATCTCTTTATTTCTACAGTGAAAAAAGTGAAAGAAGCTCAGTCGTGTCCAACTCTTTGTGACCCCATGAACTACACAGTCCATGGAATTCTCCAGGCCAGAATACTGAAGTGGGTAGGCGTTTCCTCCTCCAGGGGGTCTTCCCAACCCAGGGAAAGAACCCAGGTCTCCTGCATTGCGGGTGGATTCTTTACTAACTGAGCCAGTGTCTGTTAGCTATTTCTACAGTACCTAGGCTAACTTTGTTGGACTTACAGTCTCAGAACAGAACTCTTTCATATGTAGAGGACTTACTGTAGTTTTTTTTTTTTTAGTCTGTAATTCTTGATTGCCCTTGGTTCCTGAGGCCTTCTGCTTAGTCTCAATTATTGGCTTTGTCCTGACTTGTGGCATTATTATATGTTCTAATAGGGACAGTTTATTTGTCTAGTTCTAGTTACCTGTAATCACAGCTTCCCAGCAAATATCAGGATCATCTGCCTCCCAAAGCAGCATATTCTGATTGCCTGTCTCTGCCTTGTCATCCAACATCCTGATTCCATACCCTTGACCTTCTGAAATGTATATTTTTTACTTTTCCGACTACCTTACATGTTCTAGCTGGAAAATAATGTGCTTCATATTGCAGTTCTCAGTAGATCTGCCTTTGGATAATCTGGAGTGACTGATGAAGATTTTTATCCCCAACGTCATGAACCTGAATTTCTATGCTATGCCCAAGAAGTATGCATTTTTAACAAACTATCCTGGTGATTCTTATGCATAAGAGCTTGTTGTTCCTGTTGTTTAGTCACTGTCATCTTCGACTCTTTTGAGAACCCATGAACTGTAGCCCTCCAGGCTACTCTGTCCATGGGATTTCCCAGGCAAGAAAACCCACTCAAGTATTGCCATTTCCTTCTCCAGGGGATCTTCCCAACTCAGGGATTGAACCCATGTCTCCTACGTTGGCATGCGGATTGTTTACCACTGAGCCACCTAGGAAGCCCATATAGAACTTAGGACCCATTGTATAAAAAGGGCAAGAGGTCCCAAGTATCAACATCTACTTTTTTTTTTAATATCCCAGGGGCTTCCAGTTCTGTGCTTAGAACCTGGATGATTCTCACTAATAGTTGGATTAAGGAATGAATAAATCTAACTTTAGGAGGAAATCCAGTCATGGGAAATCTTCCCTGCTCTAAGGAAATTATTTGCCATGTGACCATAATACCAACTTCAATTAATATAATCCTCATTCCTTCATGAGCTAAATGCTTATATCTCTTTTGGATGTTGCTTCTTCCTAAAACAATGTAGTTTTAACTACTTTGGTAGTGATGAAATATCACATCAAATTGTTTCAAAATTCTCAAGGTGTTCTATAATTCAGTTTAGACCTTCTCCTGGGTAGAAGCTAGATATTTCCTCCAATTATAACTGAAAGAAAATACCAAAGTGATTTCATAAGCTGGATAAATATTGTTATAGGATTCCTAAAAAGATTTTAATAGTCTACATATTGTTAATTTAACAAATATTTATTGTGCTTAAACATTAAGATTATCACAAGCAGTACAAAAAAATCCATGACTTTCTATTGCACCCTGGGAATATTAATATTCCAACTTCTTTATTCAGTCTTTTTGCTTCCTAGTTGCAGCTTGCTTAAGGCTGGTTGACTAGGTAGACACTTTGGATTGCTGAGTTTAAGAGATTGTTAATTCATAGAGCTCCTATCAGAATAATATTAAATTCAAGCTTTCATCCTGTCTATGTCTTTCTAATAGAGGCTGCCTTGATCTCTTTGCTAATCTTGGCTCTGAACATATGAAATAGAAAATGGAGCAACGGTATCATACCTATTTGCTCTAAATACACTATTGATTTTCATCTTTACAGTGACCTTGTGAGAAAGACAATTTCCTTCCCATATTATAGAAGAGATAGTTGAGGCTAATCATTATTGTATAATTGGACCAAATAACATATCAGAAAAAGTCACAGAATCAAGAACTCAATTTTCCATTTCTTTGGTTCCTAAGCTCATCTACTTTCTATTACACCATGTTGCTTCCTCACTTTATTTTGCCACTTCTTAAAGAACTTGCTCCTCTCCCTGTAGGATGCGGATCCTGCCCTTGGCCATGTGTTGATATGCCTACTCTGAACTGGTGTTACCCAGGAGTTCCCGAGCAATAAGATGCTCTGTTGATGCCTTGTCACTCCCTCTGTCAGCTCCCGCTTCACGCCAGTCTTTCCTAAGCTTAGGCACCAGAGCACCACTTGCAGAATCAAAGGAATAATGTAGTCTTCTTCAACAGCTTCCATATGTCTTATTATGAATCAGATGAAATGACTTAGGAATCAGATATAAACAGGTTTGGCTGCATACAGTGGCTAAACAAAAAGTGTTTTATTTTTCTCATATAACAAGAAGTCCAGAGGTAGGTGTTTGTACAAGATGCTGAAGTTATTTCAGAGGTAATGTCTCTACAATTTTGGCCTTTCCCTCCCTTGTGATGGCAAGACAGCCATTGTATCTCCAACTATTAATCCACATTCAAAACTGAAGGAAGGAGGGAGGAGTGGTATGCTTCTCCATGTTTACCAAGACTGTGAAATCTTTCCCAGAACGCATCTCACTATACACACCCAGTATAATTCACCTAAGACCATGTTGAACAGAATGGGTCAAAAGCCCCCATGTTTTCCCCCAACCAGCTACTAAAAAGGCAGAGAAAACCCTTGAAAATCAACTAATATAATCTAACACATCAGCAGGGTAAAGAAAAAAGATCACGTGATCATATCAATAGGTTCAGAAAAAGCATTTGACAAAATTCAACACTCATTCGTGAAAAGGCTCGCAAAATACTTGGAATAGAGGGAAAGTTCTTCAAGTGAATAAAGACCATCATCTATAAAAACCCACAGCTAACATTATACTTAATGGTTAGAAGCTTTCCTGTTAAGTTCAGGAACAAGGCAAGGATGTTCCCTCTCACCAATTCTTTTGACTTCATACTAAAAGTCCTAGCTAATGCAATAAGACCAAAAAAAAATAGGTGGGAGGGGGAGATATATGGTTTGGGAAGGAAGAAATAAAACTGTCTTTGTTGGCAGATGGCATGATTATCTATGTAGAAAATCTGAATGAATCAACAAAAAAGACTCCTGGAACTAATCAAAGATTATAATAAGATTTCAGTAGATTAATATATAAGAGTAAACTGCTTTCCTGTATACCAACAATAAACAAGTGGAATTTGAAATTAAAAATCAAATATCATTTACATTAGTACCCCTAATGAAATAGTTAGGTATAAATAATGATATATTTAGGTATAAATCTATCAAAATATGTACAAGATCTATATAAAACTCTGATGAACAAAATCAAAGACCTAAATAAGACTCAATATTGTCAAGATGTCAGTTCCTCCCAACTTGATCTACAGATTCAGTGCAAAATGAATGTAAAATACAAAACTACAAAATTCCTAAAAGATAATATAGTAGGAAACCTAGATAATCGTAAGGTTCACTTCAGTTCAGTTCAGTTGCTCAGTCGTGTCCGACTCTTTGCGACCCCATGAATCACAGCACGCCAGGCCTCCCTGTCCATCACCAACACCCAGAGTTAACTCAAACCCACCTCCATCGAGTCGGTGATGCCATCCAGCCATCTCATTCTCTGTCGTCCCCTTCTCCTCCTGCCCCCAATCCCTCCCAGCATCAGAGTCTTTTCCAGTGAGTCAACTCTTTGCATGAGGTGGCCAAAGTAGTGGAGCTTCAGCTTTAGCATCAGTCCTTCCAATGAACACCCAGGATTGATCTCCTTTAGAAAGGACTGGTTGGATCTCCTTGCAGTCCAATGGACCCTCAAGAGTCTTCTCCAACACCACAGTTCAAAAGCATCAATTCTTCAGCACTCAGCTTTCTTCACAGTCCAACTCACATCCATACATGACCACGGGAAAAACCACAGCCTTAACTAGCGGACCTTTGTTGGCAAAGTAGTGTCTCTGCTTTGTAATATGCTATCTAGATTGGTCATAACTTTCCTTCCAGGGAGTAAGCATCTTTTAATTTCATGGCTGCAATCACCATCTGCAGCAATTTTGGAGCCCAAAAAAATATAAAATCTGACACTGTTTCCACTGTTTCCCGATCTATTTGCCATGAAGTGATGGGACCAGATGTCATGATCTTAGTTTTCTGAATGTTGAGCTTTAAGCCAACTTTTTCACTCTCCTCTTTAACTTTCATCAAGAGGCTTTTTAGTTCCTCTTCACTTTCTGCCATTAGGGCCAAAACCCTAAACAGCTGACAGCACCAAATGCTGACAAGGATGTGGAGTTAGAGGAACTCTCATTCACTGCTGGTGGGAATGCAAAACGGTCCAGGCATTTTAGAAGAAAGTTTGGCAATTTCTTTCAAAACTAAACATGTTCTTGTCAGGCAATCCAGAAATCAAGCTCCTTGGTATTTACTCAAATGAACTGAAAAATTATTTCCAACCAAAACCCCAACAAATGTTTATAGCAGCTTTATTTATAATTGTCAAAACTTAGAAGTAACCAAAATGAATGTGTAAACAAATTGTGGTATATCCAGGCAATGGAATATTACTCAGTAATCAAAAGAAATGAATTATCAAGCCATGAAAAGACATAGAGGAAATTTAAATGAAAATTACTAAATGAAATAAGCCTGTCTGAAGAGGTTATATACTGTATGATTCTAACTATATGATATTCTGGAAAAAAGGCAAAACTATGGAGACAGTAAAAAGATCAGTGGTGCCACGGGTAAGGGGTAGGAGACAGAGAGATAAAGAGGCAGAGCACAGAGAATTGTTAGAACAATAAGAGTACTGGGTATGATACTATACTGCTGGATGCATGTTGTACATTTGTCCCGATAAATAGAATGTTCTACACCAAGCATGAACCCTACAGTAAACTGTGAACTTTGAGTGATAATGATGTATCTGCGTAGGTTCAGCAACTGTAACAAATGGTATGGGATGTCAGTAGTTTGGGAGGCTTACAGGTGTCGGGGTCAGGCGGGTATATGTTAAGTCTCTGTATCTTCTGCTCAGTTTTTCTGTGAATCTAAAAATCTCTTCAGAAACAAAGTTTATTTTTTGAAAGGCAGAGAAAGAGGAAATAGGATTGTCATTACTGACTTAGATCAGTCATTATGATTTGCCTGGGACTGGGAACACTGATGCTCTGAACTAAATTGAAGTTTTGTTAGCAAGGAAGAAGAAGAGAAATCTCCCTGATCGTATTTCCCAATTACGATGAATTTCCTGGGTAAGAATATGCTTCCTTACATCACTGTCATCCTTGTTGTATTTACTGCATATCTGTTGTGTAACTAACAGTGTCTAAAATACAGGTGTTTCCCCATGATTTCCAGTCTTGGCGGTGAAAGGACAGCCGAGGTGCCTGGCCTCCCTGCCACCTGATCTGATAGCCTCTCTCTCTGCTTCATTCTCTTGTGAGTTAAGGGTTCTTGTTTACAAAATGGGCAGCAAGGGTTCCAGGTGCACTCTGTGGTCATGAGACTGCAGCTATGGGCCAGAGCTGTGGGTCGGGGAGTTCAATAGAAGACTTTGTCCTTCACAGCACTGGAGCATAAAAACGTGTTCTTATTTTTGTTTGAATGAAATCTTTAAAAGGGAAGTGTAAACAAATGAGTCAGATACCATCAGAATTGCTTGCATGAATCTAGAATGAAGGCAGAAGTTCCCCTAAAACTCTTCTGGAAAAGTTAAAAACCCCTGGCTGGAACCAAAGGCCTATCAGAGCTGCCTTTTAAACATGGTTCCCATGGTCTGAGAGAGTTAAAAAGGATGCTATTCTGCCCTCTGGTAGTTAAAGAATGGCCAGCAATGTTGTTGGAATAGACTCATGCATATTAAAATGTTCATGTATGTGAATAATGTTCTGCTGAAGCCAGAACTTAAGTCAAAAATCCTTTAAAAGGAAAGAACTGTTAACATTAATTAATTAGAGTTGATGTTTACACCCTTATTATAACAAAGCCTGGCTGCTTGTGTAAACCAAAGTCTTTTAAGTTTATTACAGCAATCAGAGTAATGTGTTGAAATTTCATGTGTGTATGTGTGTGTGAATAATGGAAATCTTGACATTCCTCAGCAGAGTACTCTTTTTATGCAGTGCTTTCACAAATAGCAATTTTCACAACAGCAGAGTATTTCTCTTCAACAAAGAATCCCAAACAGAACTCTAATCAACGGCAGAACTAATATTCCTTCTTTATTTGACATTAGCCTAAGTTCAGGCCTTAACCTCTAGGTTTTAATTATGTTTAAACCAATATGTAAACTGATATTGTTGCCTCCTATCCATGGCAGATAATGGACCATCAAAAACTGTAAACTAGAGTATGATGCCGGAGAAGGCAATGGCACCCCACTCCAGTACTCTTCCCTGGAAAATCCCATGGACGGAGGAGCCTGGAAGGCTGCAGCCCATGGGGTCGCTAAGAGTCGGACACGACTGAGCGACTTCACTTTCACGCATTGGAGAAGGAAATGGCAACCCACTCCAGTGTTCTTGCCTGGAGAATCCCAGGGATGGCGGAGCCTGGTGGGCTGCCGTCTATGGGGTCGCACAGAGTCGGACACGACTGAAGCGACAGCAGCAGCAGCAGCAGCAGAGTATGATGCTCTCTCCCTATGTCCTACTTCCATTTTCCACTCTCCTAGTTTCTTCATTTCCTCATGCCTTAAAAAAAGATCCAAGCCATTCCGGAAATATCCTCTTTGGTAGTATGTCCTAATTATGATTTTTTGGGGGGATAAGGGGTCGCAAAGAGTCAGACACGACTGAGCAACTGAACTGAACTGAACTGAAATATGTTTTCTCATAATTTATTATAATCATTAACATTTTTATTGATTATAATAAGAGTAAATTTCTTAAAAAAACGAAAAAGAGAGTAAGATCACATATGTTCTGCTGTCAGAGTAGTTCCTTGCGGAGTGGTTTAATTTGTTCATTTATCCCACAGGCATTGACTGAATGCCTATTATGTCTCAGGCATTCCAGGAGCTGAACCCTTACTCTCACAAGTTCACCAAGCAGTAGAAGAGATAAACTTATAAGTACTATGGCATGGTGCACTTGTCGTGACAAGATCTATATAACACAGAATGCACACCCTGAAGAGGGATAAGTAAGCCCCCATAGGACATGTGTTTTGAACTGAATTTTGAAGGCTGTTTAGCAAAGCCCTCCTCCTGGTGGGGATTTTGAACTAGAGATCTAGTTCTCAGGTGGTAGGAGAGCTCACCTGAATGCCAGTTCTAGTGGGAAGTGCCAAACTTATTAGAGAAACAGGAACTCAGAATGGGGCAAAAATGGTTAACTTCACATAACATGTGACAATTCAACCATCCAAAAAAAAAAAAAAGATCATGTCCTCCAATAACTCATTCAATAAAAGTTTGAGTTTCAACTATGTTTCAGTTCAGTTCAGTCGCTCAGTCGTGTCCGACTCTCCGCGACCCCATGAATAACAGCACGCCAGGCCTCCCTGTCCATCACCAACTCCCGGAGCTCACTCAAACTCATGTCCACAGAGTCGGTGATGCCATCCAGCCATCTCATTCTCTGTCGTCCCCTTCTCCTCCCGCCCCCAACCTTTCCCAGCATCAGAGTCTTTTCCAGTGAGTCAACTCGTCGCATGAGGTGGCCAAAGTATTGCAGTTTCAGCTTTAGCATCAGTCCCTCCAATGAACACCCAGGATTGATCTCCTTTAGAATGGACTGGTTGGATCTCCTTGCAGTATAAGGGACTCTCAAGAGTCTTCTCCAATACCACAGTTCAAAAGCATCGATTCTTCGGCGATCAGCTTTCTTCACAGTCCAAATCTCACATCCATACATGACCACGGGAAAAACCATAGCCTTGACTAGACGGACCTTGGTTGGCAAAGTAATGTCTCTGCTTTTTAATATACTATCAAGGTTGGTCATAACTTTCCTTCCAAGGAGCAAGCGTCTTGTAATTTCATGGCTGCAATCAGCATCCGCAGTGATTTTGGAGCCCCAAAAAATAAAGTCTGACACTGTTTCCACTGTTTTTCCATCTATTTCCCATGAAGTGATGGGACCAGATGCCATGATCTTTGTTTTCTGAATGTTGAGCTTCAAGCCAACCTTTTCACTCTCCTCTTTCACTTTCATCAAGAGGCTTTTGAGTTCCTCTTTACTTTGGTGTAATATTTTCTGGAAACATAGCATTAAACAAAATTGATATAATCGTTGCCCTGGTGGAACTTATAAGGAGGAGGAACATATTAAAGACCTAGGAAAATCTCATATAAAAAAACAGGTTATGGAATAGCATACATGGTATAATCTCAATTTTGTTATATATTAAAAGGACTGAAGGATTATTTTAATGGTTAGCTTTTGCTGCATAACAAATTATAAAACTTAGTGTTTTATTGTAAACAGCAACCATATATTCAGTTGAGATTTTGGTGGAGTTGCACTCTGGGCTGGGTTTAGCTGATGGTTCTTATGCTTCTCTCAATTGGATTCACAAACATGTGTGTTCAGCTACCACTCATCTGAGCAGCTCTGCTTCTGGGGATTGACTGAGTGTTGTCTAATATGACAGGGTCATGGGGCACATATATCTTGTCATTCGGAACGCTAGCCTAGACTCATTTACAAGGTAGCAGTATATTTCAAAAGCAGCAGGAGAGGCAAGCACAACGATAAACATTTTCAAAGTCTCTGTGATCCACTTGCTATTGTCCCATTGGCCAAGCCCAGAATTAGTGGTAAGAGAGGAATTCCCTAGTGGCTCAGACAGTAAAGAATCTGCCTTCAATGCAGAAGATCCAGGTTCAAGCCCTGGGTCAGGAAGATCCCCTGGCAAAGGGAATGGCAACCCACTCCAGTACTCTTGCCTGGGAAATTCCATGGACAGAGGAGCCTGATGGACCTACAGTCCATGGGGTTGCAAAGAGTTGAACAGGACAGAGCAACTCACACACACACACACATACACATACGCACACACACACACGGTTATGGGAAAGTATGAGCAAATTTGTGGTCCCTGTTACAAGTTACCTCAGATGCATGTCAAAAAATTGGGGGTGGTTGTCTGAATAGTAGGATTATAGTTTATGGTATCCTCTACTTCTTCTTTCATTTTTCAGGTTTCTTTCGTTAATCACATAGAACTTTTATAAGAAATTGGAACAATAAATAGGGAGAGGCTTAAAGCCCAGTGGTATGGCCTAGGGTAGAAAGGAGGAATCAGGAGAAGGAACTCAGGGGCCTATTATCAGATCCTGTGGGTGCTAAGGGACCTGCAACTCAGAGCACAGTGAAAGCTCCTAGTGTTAGCACTGCAGCACCGCATCCTGCCTCCTAGAAGTCAATCACACTACACCATGCCTGGCTGAGCTGGGGAAGAGAAGCCTTAGCAACTTGCATTTGGGCTCAGAAATAAACTAGGTTATGTACTGTCTGCATATGTAAGAAATTAGAAGATCTAATTTGGGGTGCAGGAGCAAGCCCAGGCAGGAAGTATAATGATAGAAGGAGTCCCACCTTAGGCAAATCTGAACCTCTTATTGGAGTGGGATGAACTTGGGAAAGAAAGAAATTCTAAGTCTCTTTGATAATCCTGGAATTAGATATTAGAATGTCACATGCTCAAACATCATTATATTCAAACTCTTCATTACTGAACAGTTCCAGAGAAGTGGTAGGATTTGATAGGGCCATTGACCTCTTGCGGCAGAGGCAGAACTAGAGCCTGAGCCTCCTGAGAGCAAATCTGGTGTTTTCTGCTTGCTGAACTGCTGCTCGGAGGGCAGGCTGGTCCGTTTGTGGCCAAAGAATGTTGACTGACTTCCTCTTCCCCTTCCCTTTCTCTCTCCCTCCCTCCATCTCTCTCTCTCTGTCTTGCACACACACACACACAGACTTTGGATATTAAGATCGACCTAGTGTTAAAATTAATTATAGTCACCGTTTCTCTTGCTATGCCCTTAAACCTATACCTGGAAATTATGAGCTAAAATACACCAAGCAAGCACTTTTTAAAAGACTTACAGTTAATGAGCACTTGAAAAATACAGTCTGGTTTGCCAAGTCAACAATGGTCTCAGGCCTGAGGTTTGCCAGGGGAATAATTATCTGCTGCATTGATGGAACTTTCTTGGCTTTGCTTGACTTGAGCCTATTAGTGTGCCCAAGACTGTTACCTTGAAAGAAGCATAAAAGAGAAGGTACCATTGGTGCAATGGATGTCTTGTTATTTATTAAGTCTGATGCTGTTCCTTTTTGTGATGGTGAAAACCAGATATTTTGTCATTAAAAGGATATACACAATTGCTTCACAAACATGAATGTGGGTTACAGCATCTATCTAAATATATACAGGCTAAGGGTATGAGATGAAAGGAATAAGAAAAGGAGGGAGAGATGGAAGAGCTACCAAGCAATTCATACCATGTTCATGATCTACCTACATTTCTAGTAACTAATGAATCTTTGATAAGTGAGCATCTACTCCAAACATAAGGCATTTGGTTGAAATATGTTTGGTTTTCAACTCAATATTGCATGAGGTTTCAAGATCTTTAACCAACCCTCTATTTTTTATGTAGTGCAGCTTTGAAAACAGATGAGGCTGCCCACCCCTAAGATCTTATACATCTGCATGGCCCTGAGCCACATCGAAAGCTCTAGCAAATGGGTAGAACCATGATCTGCAAGCTCCTACTTTTTTAACTCAACTCTTCTCTGATTGTAAACAGGGCCACAGAGTGACAGGTTTGGGAAACACCATCCAAATCCCAACTTCAGCACTTCCTTTGGTGTTATTCTGTCCAGAGCTCTTCTGAATCAGTCCAGAATATTCATTGGAAGGACTGATATTGAAGCTGAAGCTCTAATACTTTGGCCACCTTATTCGCAGAACTAACTCATTGGGAAAAAACCTGATGCTGGGAAAGATTGGAGGAAAAAGGGACAACAGGGGATGAGATGGTTGGCTGGCATCTCCAACTCAATGGACATGTGCTTGAGTGAGCTCCAAGAGTTGGTGATGGAAAGGGAAGCCTGGCATGCTACAGTCTAGGGGTGGTAAAGCGTTGGACACGACTGAGCGACTGAACTGACTGAACTGAGAACTCTTCTGATGCAGACAGATACCTCAGGGGAGAATAATCAACTCTTGGGACACTCCTGAATTCACTCTACACACAAGTAGTTAAAAGCATAATTTCAATGATTTATTAACAAATATTTATGAAAATCTACTCTAAGCCAGGTTTCTGGGGTTACCGAATTAAGTAAAGTAAGTCTCCCTTCTCTAGGAAGGCCACAGCCTGAAAAGGGAGACACGTCTGTAGAGAAACAAGTTACAGCCTTTTGTCCTAAGCACATTCATCAGAGAAACTGAGTGGCGGGAACAGTAGTAGCACAAGGGACAGGGATGCACTTCCTCTTGGGGCAGAGACGCTCAAGGAAGGCCTTTGACTCCTCATTTCAGTGGCGCAGGCCGAGCAGATATGTTAAGGATCTGTGTGAGTCAGCTAAGGTCCGTGGGATTGAAGAAGATTTAGGCTGAAACATGTCTTTAGAAACCACACCCATCCATCTTTCTACATTCAGTCAAGACTGCATTTAGAATCTCTGCAAACAAGGAAGGTGACGTAATTTGTGGAACCCCTTGTTCAAAAAAAACAAAATAGGAAAAAAAAGTGGTATCATATGTACTAAAATATAAAGGTTTTTTCCTTTTTTCTCTGACCTTCTCTTGATTTGTCATCATTTTTATTTGCTATTTCATGTTATTCTAAGTAAAAAAAGAGCTTTTAAAAATTATTAGCATGAATTTTACGACTCATCTTTATATTCTTCAATGCGCATTTTAAACATAAGAGCCCTAACTTGTATGTGAAATCACAAGATTCTTATTCCATAGTGTATATATGCAGATGCAATTAATTCTTATCAGAACACCAGAAAAGCTGCACAAGACAAACTCACCTGTTTATATTTCACTTCATGATACGGGCATATTCTACCAACATTCCACTCTGGCTTACTTGTGAATGAGTAAGAACAGAAAGGAAATATGTCAATGGGTTGCCTTAGCCTTGCTTTGCCTTTGATTTCATCATTTTCAGTGTAAGTGGCTGGGAAGTAATACGAATGAGAAAGAATGTGATAAGACTCCTTGGCTTTCAGGCATTTGAAACAAATTCCAGTTTGAACAGAAAGCATGGCCTCTTGGGCTGTCAGCACCTCCAGTTACTCAGTTGAGGATGTAAAACTTCGGCTTGTTTTGAGTCTTGCTGCGGGGTCACCTAAATTCCGGGTCCGTGGAGCGTTGGGAACACCCGATGCAAACGGGGTGTGAAGGAGCAGTAGATGCATTTGTTGTGCGTATCTTCTCTGCTCATGTACGTGCTCCATTGTCCTGTCAGACCTCATTTAGAAAACACAAATTCAAAGACAAAATCGTTAATACTTTCATGATACCAGCAGACTATCAAACCATCTCTGTATATAAAAAAGGCTAAACCTATGTTTAGGATTAAGAAAGCTATGTTGAATTATTACATTTCATGATTTATGATTTGCCACCATTGCAGCTTCTAGATAAACTTCCTGTGTTTATCTACCTTGATATATTCATAATCTTTGTTCACAATCATTCCTCAAAAATACTACAGTGTTATTACAATCATCATTTACACCAGGATATTTTCCTCTACACAGAAAAGGGCAACTTAATCAATGTGGTCTTTCTTCACCTAAGAGTTCACAATCTAACATAGCCCACAAAGACAGGAATAGATGAAATAAGTACACAGACAATAGTTTAATACTGAACAAAATCTCTCATTAATAAATTGTTTACCTTATGCAATCTCAGAGGGATGAATTTTTCAATTGTACAGAAAAGAACATGCCATTAAGACTGCATATTTAGAGGTCAGTGTACATATCTTATTTACACACAAAGAGTTATTCATAAAACTCTGTAGTGGGAGAGTGTTGGTAATAAGTTTTCTGTGCCTGTAACATGAAATGCTTTACTATTCATTTTTTGTTTTTTGTTTTTATTTGGTTTTTTGGTTTCTTTTTAAACAGACTTTTTTTTAAAAAATTGAAGTATAGTTGATTACAATGTTGTATTAATTTCAGGTATACAGCTAAGTGATTCAGTTACATGTATATAAAACTGAATATATATATGTATATATATGTTCTTTTCCATTACATTATTACAGATAGCGAATGTAAGTCCTTGCACTATACAGTAGGCCCTTGTTTATTTTATATACAGTAGCTTTGTATCTGTTAATCCCAAACTCCTAATTTGTCCCATCCCCCCACCTTTCTGCTTTGGTAACCACAAATCTGTTTTCTATGTCTGTGAGTCTACTTCTGTTTTGTAAATAAGGTCGTTTGCATCGTACTCCAGATTGGGCTTCCCTCATAGCTCACTTGGTAAAGAATCTGCCTGCAGTGCAGGAGACCCTGTTTCAATTCCTGGGTTGGAAGATCTGCTGGAGAACGGATAGGCTACCCACTCCAGTATTATGGGGCCTTCCCTTGTGGCTCAGCTGGTAAAGAATCCGCTTGCAATGCAGGAGACCTGAATTCAATCCCTGGGTTGGGAAGATCCCCTGGAGAAGGGAAAGGCAACCCAATCCAGTATTCTGGCCTGGAGAATTCCATGGATTGTATAGTCCATAGGGTTGCAAAGAGTTGGACATGACTAAGCGACTTTCACTTCACTTTCACTTCAAATTCTACATATAATTGATATCATATGATATTTATCTTTCTCTGTCTGACTTAACTTCACTTAGTATGATAATCTCTAGGTCCATCCATGTTGCTGCAAATGGCATTATTTCATTCTTTTTTATGGCCGAGTAATATTCCAGTGTGTGTGTGTATGTGTGTGTGTGTGTGTGTAAACCACATCTTTTTCATCCATTCATCAGTCAATAGATATTTAGATTGCTTCCATGTCTTGGTGGTTTAGCTGCTAAGTTGTATCCGACGCTTGCTACCCCATGGACTGTAGCCTGCCAGGCTCCTCTGTCCATGGGATTCTCTAGGCAAGAATACTGCAGTGGGTTTACCATTTCCATCTCCAGGGGATCTTCCTGATCCAGGAATCGAACCCAGGTCTCCAGTGCTACTATGAACATTGGGGTGCATGTATCTTTATGAATTAGAGATTTTCTCTTTTCTGGATATGCCTAGGAGTAGGATTGTTGAATCATATAGTAACTCTATTTTTAGTTTTTTAAAGAAACTCCATACTGTTTTCCATCATGCTGTACCAACTTACATTCCTACCAACAGTGTAGGAAGGTTCCCTTTTCTCTATACCTTCTTCTGCATTTATTAGTTGTAGACTTTTTGATGATGGCCATCCTGACTGGTGACTCATTGTGGTTTTGATTTGCATTTCTCTAATGATTAGTGATGTTGAGCATCTTTTCCTGTGCCTGTTGGCCATATGTATGCAAATAGACTTCATTCCTAATAGTAGTTTTAGATTTACAGAAAAATTGAACACAAAATACAGACTTCCCGTATCTGTACATGGGAAGTACATGACTTCCCTCCCCCACACACTATTTTTTTAAAATTATTTTTCACACCATCCTTAGAAAATAGATGACCCTCTAAATCCCTGTACTATTTTTAGGAAATCATGGCACAGAGTTTTACTGCTTTAGACTGAAGGTATCCTAAAAATCAAGTTGGTATTTCCTAAGCTTCAGCCAATAGAGTTCCACCACACAGATTCAGTGATATTCATAGTTCATGCCTACTTTATCACTGTAGTGTTTTTCTTTAAACGTATTCACATTTTTACTAAAATACATTTGTTTTTTTAAAAAACTCATTGAATTATACACTTTAAATATGTGCAGTTGACTATATATAACTGTAACACAATAAATTCAACTAAAGCGAGAAGATAATATTCCAATCATTTTCTTTCAAAAATTATATCATTAGAGTTATTAATTAGTGATGACTGCTTTGTTGTTAAACCTTCAATGTATTTTAAAAAGAATTCTATGTTCTAATTCTTATCTATTAAAAAGTTTTGCTTGAAAATATAGTCCAGTTTCTTTGGAGAACAGGAGAAAACAGATGTTAGTGTGAATCAGGAAATCAAAAGCTATTTTACTAGAAGAATTTAAAAATTATTCTCCAAGAAGAAATCTATTAATTTAAATAGAAACTCTGTCTATTCCATAATTATGAAGGCAACTATAAAAATTGATGCAGAACCATTACAATTAAGAGTAAGTCTGCACATGTCTAACATCTCGAATCAATTCACAGAAGTATGCCTGCCTTGGTTAATAATGATTTAGTTCAGCAGTCCCAGCAGTTTCCCTTGCTATGATACTACTGACTGATGGTGTCCACAACATCGCATTTCCCCATGGTTTTAAGGACCCATTTTAAAGGCTTTGACATAGAGGAGCAAAGCATGGGTTAGGGCCAATATTCTCAACCACCACCTGTCTTTTCACCTCGTTTTCTCCCACTGATGGTAACACCTCATTTATAGACAGAGCAGCTGAAGCTAGGAAAACCAGCATCTGCCCAATTTCTGCGGTCTAAAGGAGAGCTAGGATGCCCTCCCTCCTTTCCTAATACTCTTTGAAGTTTACCAAGGGACCTCTCCAACCCTCAAACTGAGATCATCAAACAGTAGGTCACAGACATTAAGGCAAACAGGAAATTAAAACATAAAGTGGGAATGCTGCTGCTGCTGCTGCTAAGTCACTTCAGTCGTGTCCGACTCTGTGAGACCCCATAGACAGCAGCCCACCAGGTTCCCCCGTCCCTGGGAATCTCCAGGCAAGAACACAGGAGTGGGTTGCCATTTCCTTCTCCAATGCATGAAAGTGAAAAGGGAAAGTGAAGTCGCCCAGTCGTGTCCAACTCTTAGCGACCCCATGGACCACAGCCTACCAACTCCTCCATCCATGTGATTTTCCAGGCAAGAGTACTGGAGTGGGTTGCCATTGCCTTCTCCAAAAGTGGGAATATTCTCTTGCAAATAAGCACCTACAAAAACTGAGCAGTGCCTTCCCAAATGGCTACTCTAGGGACAGCAAGAGTGGAGGCCAGTGTTTCCCAAAGCCTAGGACATAAGCAGATGATTTAGGGGAGGACACGAATACAAGTTTAAAAAGCATGGACACTTTTAGTAAGGAAGTCAGTCTGTTTTGAATTCTATTTTAATCTTTCCGATTATGTCAGGAGAAAAATCTTTCATATTTTTTAAAACTTTTCTAACACTTGCTAATTTACTTTCTAATCTACTCTTATATTTTTACAAAGAGAGCAGTATCACACACAAGGCATTTATCAGGTATTTATCAAGCTAGTACTTAATTAATGAATTGTTTTTAGTTATGCATATATATGTGTGTGTTTTAGTCTGACAAGTTTCCTGTACCAAAATACTTTACAGTGGGTGGCTTAAACAACAGGGATGTATTCCTTACAGTTCTGGAGGCTGAGACGTCCAAGATCAAACTGCCAGCAGATTTGGTTTTTGGTGGGAGGTACCTTCTAGATGCATCCTCACTTGGCAGGGAGAGAGACAGCGAGAAAGAGAGGAAGAGAGCCCAAGCTCTGGTCTCTTCCTCTTCTTATAAGAACACTACTGGGGACCCCACTTTAATGACCTCATCAAAGGCCCCACCTCCAAGTGTCATATCATTAAGGGCTGAAAAGTGAAAGTGAAAGTCACTCATGTCGGACTCTGTGACCCCTTGGACTATACAGTCTATGGAATTCTCCAGGCCAGAATATTGGAATTGGTAGCTGTTCCCTTCTCTAGGGGATCTTCCCAACCCAGGGATTGAACCCAGGTCTCCCACATTGCAGATTCTTTATCAAGTGAGCCACCAAGGAAGCCCATTTGAGGGCTAGGGCTTCAACAAATGAACAGTAGTGGGAGGAAGGTGACACAAATATTCAATTCATATGTTTTATGGTTTATGGTTATGTTTTATGGTTACTTGCTATTTATGACTGGTGATTTTAAAAGTTGTAATTATGGTTCCGTTCCGTTCCGTCGCTCAGTCGTGTCCGACTCTATGCGACCCCGTGGACTGTAGCCTACCAGGCTTCTCCATCCATGGGATTCTCCAGGCAAGAATACTGGAATGGGTTACCGTTTCCTTCTCCAGGGGATCTTCCCGACCCAGGGATCGAAGCCGGGTCTCCTGCATTAGAGGCAGACGCTTTAACCTCTGAGCCACCTATTTATGGTAGGTACATACAATTTACCATTTAAAGAAACCTA
The DNA here is from genome assembly GCF_049115385.1 of Moschus berezovskii. Classification (NCBI taxonomy): domain Eukaryota; kingdom Metazoa; phylum Chordata; class Mammalia; order Artiodactyla; family Moschidae; genus Moschus; species Moschus berezovskii. Next base: position 94,326,274 of record NC_142461.1, on the reverse strand, counting down.
ATTAACTACAAAAGTGAAGTGATTTAAAGAAAACTGAAATAAATAACAGTTCTGATGGCATATATATGTCAAAAATGCGAAAGTTGCATGGGAGTAGCTGCAATTTGAGAACCACCGGCAAAAGTGAATGCACTGACGTTGGTTTCTGCTATGTGTTGAGTATTCTCCCAAGCATTAGACATTTGTGAGGAAGTTATGAAAATCAGACAATTAAAATCCAGACTAACTATAGGTTCTTTTTCTCGAAAATTTTTTACTGTAAGAGGTATCATAATTTATGTTAGTGAGAAAGTAAGTATCTGTGTTGTTTATTTCCACAAGCAGAGGCTAGTGAGAAAGAGAAGAAAAGAAAAAGGAGGGAATGTCAATCCTTTGGCAGCATTTCTGTTCTTCTAGAAAGAGGGGCAGGAAGCAAGTCAACCACTGTTGGGCAGAGCGTGCTGGTGGCCCTGGATGTGGAACAGTGGAAAGGAGCCAACTAGGGAAAGGAAGACTAATTGGTTTCCAATTAATGGGAGGACCCTGATGTGAGGAGTGCCAGAATAGAGACAGAGAAAAGAAAAAAGACATGTTTGCATCTTTCCACTACCCCCAGCATACAAACACTTTGATTTCTTTAGTGTTGTTTCTCAGGGTGGAGGGTAGTTTGGGGAGGGAGAGGAAGTTAGAGAATGACTGGAGAATGCCTGTCATCCTCTGTTTAAGTATTTATCTGGTCAACAAATCTATCAATCATCTTTTATGGACAAAATACAAGTACCAGGCCCCGGGCCAGCAGAGGGCAGAAAGAAATCGTACTGGTATCACAGAACTTGCAGCCAAGTAGAAGAATGGTTGTTAAAAAAATACTGGCATATATGAATACATTAAAACAAAATAAAACAAAAAAACCTGGGTGCTATCAGACAGTGAATGAGGGCTTTATCAGGTACTACTTGCTTGCACTTCAAATCCATCTGTCCTCCCTTCCTATTCCAGTGACTGCTGTGGTAACCAGTCCCACATGAGTACAATCCTACTGCCCCTCACCCAGACCCATGCTGCTGGCATCCAGGCTCCTGCCCTGAAGCTTCTTTGACGACTTGGTGTGGCCTGACTTTGGGAATCCACTCAGCACTCACAGAGGTACAACCCAGAGTGTGGCAGAATTAAGATCATGTGGGAGTCCCTGCACACATGCCTCCACCTTTCTGATAGCTTAAAACGCGTTTCATAAGGCTCCCCAAAAGCTCCTGTGAGACTGGGCATCCAGACGCTCGAAACAGCGGCCAACTCCGTAACACATTCTTATGTTGTCTCTTCCTTGTTCCATGATTCACCTCCCCTCAGTGGTGACCTGCACTGTCTTCTACATTATTAAATTTTAGATATCTTGCCTTTTGGTATTTAAACAGAGACATCATTTAAAATTAAATTATATAAACTTATAAATTACATTAAAAACAAAGGTAATAACTATTCAAAATTTATCATTCCCTATTTTACTCTATTTTATTATTATTAATATCTGTGCTCTCAAGGTTACTTACATCATCCTATTTGTTTGATGGAAATACTACAAGGTATGTTATATTGGATTCCTTCCCATGGGTACATCATTCAATGATATTATGTTGTTAATAATAGCTTGATATCAGCCATAAGGAAGTATCTATATCACAGAAACAGGCAAAAGCTACAAATTAGGATTTGATTGTCTTGTTGATTATTTAGACTTTAGATAATTATGGCGAAGATGTTAGACTAAACTTAGAAGTGGGTCATGTTTCTATCATGAATGACACACGGAAAACTGTAGTTCTAAATTATGTATCATGCAATTCAGCAAAAAAGTCACTACATAATTTATGAACGAGAAAAGTTGACATACATCTTTCTAGTTTTACTTTCATCCTCCTTGTTAGTGTAAATTAATCAATTTTCATATTGCAATTGTACTTTTTTGTCAGTCTCAAACATAGGTTGGCAACGGTTATAAGATTTTAGCAAAAATCAATTAAAGCATTCTGTGAAAATCAGTCAGGTATATGGGATTTATGCTTCCCAGGTGGCTCAGGTGGTAAAGAATCTGCCTGCAATGTGGGAGACTTGGTTTGATCCCTGGGTTGGGAAGATCCCCTGGAGGAGGTCATGGCAACCCAGTTCAGTATCCTTAGGGCTTCCCTCATAGCTCAGTTGGTAAAGAATTTGCCTGCAATGCAGGGGACCTGGGTTCAATTTCTGGGTCAGGAAGATCCTCTGGAGAAGGAAATGGCAACCCACGCCAGTGCCTGGAGAATCCCACGGACAGAGGAGCCTGGCAGGCTGCAGTCCATGGTGTCTCAAGAGTTGGACATGACATAATGACTAAACCACCAGCACCCCATTGCTTCTTGTTCATATAGAGGTTTTTATTTTAGACTCTGCTTTGGGAGGAACCATTGAGATCAAGTATGGCTCTAGAAAGCGTATGCTCAGAATGGAAATTTGGAACTAGATCACTTATCAATAGGATGGCAATTGACACCCTTTTGCTGGCAGTCTGTTGATGAACTTTGGCATGCAGTAGCATCACAATCACTAAGATTACTTACTACCTGCAGCAATTAGGATGAAATAAGATGGAAGAAGCAGCATTGGATTATGTGTAACACTTGAGTACTATGTGGCTATGGTAATTAAAAGGATTGTGGAATTTGAAGTTCTCTTGATTCTACCCATTTGTTAGAGCTTTATTAATAGCTTAGAGACCTAAAGATGTAGGAGATTCCAGTGATCAGCAACCATGCCTATTTTCAAGATTGCACTATGTTAAAAATAACAGTATTGTTTATAGACCTTTAAACTTCATAGCATTGAGCTGCCAGCCAAACCTCTTTCAGGCAAATGCTCTACAGGAGCCAGTGGATACATGGCCAAAATGTTCCTGAGTTCCAGGAAGCCTCACCTTTGCTCACAAAAAAAAATCACAGAATTAGGAAAAAAATATTCATGATCAAACATCTTCTCAGAGCTGAAGGAACCCCAGCCCAAGGCTAGAGGAAGGGAAAGCCTTTCATGACCTGATATCGATAAAGCCAGAACATGTTACAGAACAAGAATTTCCCTCCATGTAATGAAATCTGTCTGTTGCCAGTGATGAATGGGATAAAGGAGAAGATTCAGCATTTGTAATACTCTCTTTAAAGCAGTTCCCACCTACACAATACATGTTAAGCAATTGGTAATTATGGCCTCCAGCATGGTGGTGTCACTTTATTTTTGAAAACCTGCTTTTCTGGCTCATATTTCAGTAGTAGAAATTCATGTGGCCTGAAATAAGATGACAACAAGTACTACCAGGAAGTAGGTCTGTTTCAGAAGCTATTTTGTATCTACTGGGTTATGTAATGCAGTGGATTCAGCCCTGTTCCATAGTCTTTGATCCCTACCCTGGTAAGCACAGATGATTAGAGAGACTTCAAGAATTTGCCTCATTTTGGGAATTTCCTGGTGGTCCAGTGGTTAGAACAGGGTTTTCATTGCCAGGACTTTGGTTCGATCCCTGATTGGGGGAACTTAGATCCTGTAAATCGTACACTTCATTTAGACAGCCTTCTACTTCTAAACAAATGCTCACCTATGATGAACAGGTATGAACATAATCTACTTTTGTGATTAACACTGATTAATGTCTATCATATACCTAGAAACCATAGCAAAAATTAGGAAGGAAAATTATGTAAAGGTTTCCAAAGCATTATGCTTTTACATTTTTCCTTCTAAGTTAGAAGAATATGAAAATTCTCCTGTAGTCCTATACCCCACCAGATATCACAAGATTTTGGCCTTTGTTTTCTCTTTAGTTCTCAGCAGTTTGATTCCACCGAGCCTGAGTGTGGATGACCTTGTCAAATGCTTGTTCTATATATATTGAGATGATCTTTTGGGGGCTTGTTAATACAGTGAATAACATTATATTTTGAATGTTAAATATACATTGCATTCATAATTATAATAATTATTTACTGTAGCCATAATAAATTTCTATCTCTATGGTAGAAAACTGTTTATCACTTTTATGAGATGCCTAAAATGTACTCTTGAAAACATTAGCTCCATGACATGTTTAGTGAAAGTTATACAAACAGAACAGACCAAATTAGTCTGGCAAATGATAGGCTAAATAGAGGTGACTTATCAGGGGTTTTAGAATCCTAGAGTGAATTTTAAATCTTCAGCAGAAGGGGTATGTTATACAGCACTTTCCACTATTCGACCATAGACTATCTTCTCTCGAGACAAGAGTTCCATGAAATACACTCTGGGAAATGCAGCTTTCTTTTAGATAGATAGGATGTGTCTGATTTTCTACTTGGACCATGAGCTTGCCAATAGAAACCATCATACTGAACTCATAGTTGTAACATCTATCACCTGCCTGGCATTCTTACACTTATTCATTCATTATTTTTTCAACAAACATTATTTGAACCCCTTTGTATGCTGGATTCCACACTTGGGGGTAAAAGAGATGAAACATGATTTCTGCCCTCAAGGACCTCACATTCAGAAGGAGTCCTCATTAATTGAAAAAACTCCAATTAATTGAAGAAACATGCAAGTGAAAGAGCACTAGTGGTTTAAACCTTATCACAAGTCAGACACTTTGAGAAGAAAACAGAGACATCCCTAAAAGGAAATATTTCAAGAATCCCAATTGCCTATGAATTGCCAGACCCCATTCTCCTGCCAGAGTCTGTCACAAAAATATTGAAACTTTCAAAATCCCAAGGAATTAACGAGCAGTACAATTTTTATACATCATCTATCTGTCTGAATCAGCCCCTTTAATCTGGGCACCCACCTACACTTCCAGTCTCATCTCCTGCATTCTTTGTCTTGCCCTTTTCCTTCAAGCAATAAAGTGTGTAGTCTTGATCTTTTGGCTTTGCCCATGCAGTAATCTTTGCCTTGAATACACTTCTTTCATATTTACCCCTCATCCCTTTGCCTGACCTGTTCGTACCAAACCTTCAAGACTCAGGTCAGGATTGACCAGAAGCCCTTGGTGAGGTGCTCTTCCCATATTCCTTCGACTGTTTCTCCACACTGAATTGAAGTTACCTGTCTTTTTGTTTCTCTCAGGTTAGTTTTTGGGCTTCCCCAGTCAAAGACCATTTTACTAGCATGGAGTCCGGTATTCAGGAAGTGGCCAATAAATGTTCGTGGTGTCCAATCAAATTAACTCCGCAGAAGTTCTTGTTACTCTAACCAAGTTCCTAAGAAACTTCAGAAAAATAATTACAAAAGCTCAGCATCCTCTGAACAAAATATTTTACTCAGAATTAAACTGTGCTGTTGGTAGGGTGGCTGGGTACTCCTGAGAAGGGTAATTACTAACATCCTGGACTGTGCTGTCCAATATGATAGTTCCTAGTCATACGTGGCTATTTAAAATTTAAATAAAAATAAATAAATTTAAATAAAAATTAAAATTTAGTCACTCCAGGTACAATTCAAAAACTCAGTAGTAACTAGTGGCTATTGAATAGACAGCTCAAAATAAACATTTCCATCAATGCAGAATGTTTGGGGGCAACAGTGACCTAATCTATAAGACCCAAAGAAAATAAAGAGCACAACTTTCAGCAACTATTTAGGAAACAATTCAAGACTGTTTTGTAGACCTAATTCCCAATGTTGATTTTCAAAGTGTATTTTAGAAAGTCATTTGTGGCTTCATGAACAGCCCAGGTGCTGAAGCTAGTTTTAGGACATAATGAAAAGCCTAAGGATTATGTTTATAAAACATTGAACCAAGATGACTGTGGGACAAATTTAAATTGTTCCTAAGGCAATAACTTGGGGACTTGTTTACTTCAGCATGCTCTGCAACCAAGTATAATTGACAGCACTCCACATCTTTGTTTCTGGTGTCCAAAATTTGAAATTCCATAAATTCGCTTAAGAAGCAATTTACAAGTCTTGTGGGCTCCTTAAAGTGTCTGTCATATAGAAGGCACTTAAATACATGTTGGTTGAATGAAGACTTTTGGGGAAACAATCCTGATTCATACATCCAGATGTTCCTTGGAATTAAACACACGGATGTTTGACATGTGATGACTGTTGGATTTTTTTGGAAGCTCTTTCCTGCTCAACTAGTTTGTGGGCCAAAACATTATTGAATTTGGCAACACGAAAGCTGAAAGCAGAGTCAAACCCCTGGTCTGCTTGGAAGCAGTGAGGGGAAGTCTTCGCCACATGCTGTCTCTGTCGTGATAACAATAAAAGCAAACTTTATGAATACTTTTATATTCAATGGCTATAAAAGATTGGGGGAATAATCTTGAAAATGTAGAAAGATTCTGCATTTGAGATGCTTCCAAAATGTATTGAAGTTCCTGCTGCTCTTTAAAGAAACTAAACATGGAAACAGTTGACCATTGATTATGGGTGTTGTTTATAAAAGGCAAACAAACCAAAAACAAACAACCCGCCTCCCCAAGAATTTCAGTCAGCAGAGCTATACTAAAAGGAAAGATATTGGCTAAACATCAAAAGATTGGCAGATGAACATAATTTCTATGTTGTAAGTTAAAACAACATGTTTAAAGGTATATATGCATCATTTTTTGATGATTTTCCACTTAATCTACTCTCTTTGATTAGTTGATGTACAAGTCCCAATTCAACTGTAGTTGAAAAACTGTCATTCACTTAGATCAACAGCAAGGCAAATTAGACTTCTGACATCAGCAAGTGACTGGCATATAATAAAAAAAAAATCAGCTAGTATTATCACTATCTGTGTTTGGTGGCAACCAGGACTAGTAAATGCTGGGACTTGACTTTGACAAGTAAGTGTCAAGTGACAATCATTAACAACCCCAAATTGATTCCAACCAGATGCAGATCTCAGATTCTTGCCAAAATATAATGATGCTATTTAGATCCTTAACTTTTTCCTCATCCAATATTTAAGTCTAGGAAAGCTTTGATTGAGCAGAGGACGGTTTTTTTGTTTTTTTTAAGAAATCTGATAAAATCTAGTATGGACGGGTTTACATCAGATCCTGGCAGAGCTAATAGGGAGGGGAAAAAACGTCCTGAAATAAGTGACTTTAGTCAGAAGCTTCAGCCCAGGCATGTTTTTGTAAGAAAGCTGTTAGAACGACAATGTGTCTCATTACTGCCTCTCCCTAAAGTCCATTTTTAATTATTGATGTCACTCTTTCCTTCTCTCTTTGCCCAAACAAATATAACATTTAAACATTAAAGAGGCTACAGAGTCAATGACTGAATGGAATAAAGAGTGAATGATTTAAAGAAGCAGATTTCTAAACCTGGTTACCCCCTAAGCTATGACTTACTCCATCACTTTCCTCATAGGCAGGATTCGGGGGACTTTGTCATGTCTAACACTATTCACCCCATTCAAGCCAGCTCTAAGGACCACAGACAAGAAGAGCAGCAAAGGACTGTGTATATTGGTGGGTGTGTCCTGGGTCCTTAGCTCACTTCTTTCATCTTACCCAACAGTTTCCTGTACATTCTTTATAGTGTTGAAACTGTAGTTTGTTCTTAAATAGATGCGAAAATTATCCATATGTTTTCCCTGGGGCACATAAGGGGGTAGTCAAGCATCTGTCCATGTGCCTGATATTGAGGAAAATGGTAAGAACTTTGTATACACCTGATATTGATGAACAATTGAGAGATTACTTTTTGAAGGCAAAAAACTACCCACAAAATTATATCTCTAGATCAAACACTTAAATTTTGTAGATATTCACATGCAAACTCCAAGTCAGAGGCACAGCACTATCATGGAGGAGGCGTTGCTCGGAATCCGCCTGTCACACTCGGGCACACACACTCATGAGTGCTCTGGTAGGACTCAGAGAACACAGGGAAGTAAATGAACCCGTCAACTAACCAGGCCAGCTTCTTGGGCGCCTGACTCTCCTGACTGCTTTCTTCTCTGAGCATTTACTATCCCACAGCCTAACCCTGCCTACACGTCGTGACCCCAATTTGGAATGCTTATGCTTGAGGGTCTCTTACACAACCAGACTGTAAGCTTTTTGAAGGAAGACCACATCTCACATTTGGCTTATATCCTCTTTTGTGCCCAGCAATGAAACTCAACGAGAGGTTGCTAGGTGCTAGAGGAGGACATATCAAACTCACAGAGATGACTGTCTTATGCTGAATCCAAACAGCGATGAAGTGCTTCTTGGCTCAGGTTACCAGCTATGTCACCTTTGCAGGGTTTTGACTTGCACACTAGAGAAGTCTCTTGGCTCCTCAGACATTGTATTTACATTTATAATATAAACAGCCATAGTGTAAAGTGAAGGTGATTCTATAAATATCCACCACTGCCATAGCAGGGCCAACTGCCTATATCCTTTTCCAAAATCCGAGTCATTTCAGCACACTTTATTATGACTTGGGCCAACTGCCAGCGGGGCCAACTGAAAGACCCAGGTCTGATCATGAGGAACTAACTCAGCTCAGATATGGTCAGTGGCCTCTTTAACTGAAAGTTCCGTGAATAGGATGAGAGTGACAAAGTTGGCAGTGGAGAACTTAACTAAGCATTTAGAATCTCAAGATCAAAAACTTAGTGCTGCACAATATTCTAAAAATATTGCAACCAGGATTAGAAGATTGATGTTTCCTTTTAAGCTGGAGAAGCTCAAGTAAACCTTTTCAGCCTCACTCTGCTTCCTGAAAATAATAGCTAGTATTTATTGGACATTTAGCTACATGTGGTAGTGCTTTATTTCTTGGAAACTTTCTAAACTTTATGTGTTAGGTACTACTTTTAGTCTCATTTGCCAAAGAGGAAATAGATGCAAAGGTTAATTAATAATATCCTCATACCACACAGCTGGTTAATATTGGAGCTGGCATTTAAACCCAAGCACTCTAACTCTATGACTGGTCCTCTTGAAAATTAGCTTTTTTGTCTCCTTGATTGACCGCCTCCAGTGAATACAAAGGACTCTCATTTTGTTCTCTTCTGTCACCCTCACTGTCAATATTCTCTGTACAGAGCACTTTCAAAAGGTTTTGGGTCTTCTACACTTGGCTGAACTTCCCAGCCTTTCAGAACTCCTTGCATATCCTGAGGATGAGATAGGGAACTGTTCAAAGACCTTGGCCCCTTTACAGGGCACCGCTTATGTCCTTATGATTTATAAAGGATCTAAAAGGGGCCTCGGACAATGGACTCCTGCCCTCAAGTGATAAACAGCCTTGTAAACACAAGTTCCTCAAATAAATGGAGGACAAACCAATATATAATCATGTGACAGCATGATCTCCTTGTCCAGGAGAATGGGAGAGTAAATGGAATAGAGAATATAGAAGGACTGCCAGGCAGCATCAAGAACCCATTCAAGGCTGTGCTAAGTCGCTTTAGTTGTGCCCGACTTTTTGTGACCCTATGGACCGTAGTCCGCCAGGCTCCTCTGTCCAAGGGAACTTCCTGGCAAGAATACTGGAGTGGGATGCCATGCCCTCCTCCAGGGGATCTTCCCTACCCAGGGATGGAACCCTTCTCTCTTTATGTCTCCTACACTGGCAGGCAGTTTCTTTACCACTAGCGCCTGGGAAGCCCTCATTCAAGTTAGTAT